>NC_064846.1:77415365-77715665 GCF_024166365.1 Elephas maximus indicus | reverse complement strand
CAGCATCATATAAAAAAAATACACGATGACCAAGTGGGATTCATAGCAAGGATGCAAGGATGGTTTAACACTAGCAAATCAATCAACCTAACCCATCACATAAATAAAACAAAAGAAAATAATCACATGACAATCTCAATTGACATAGAAAAGGCATTTGACAAAGCCAACACACATTCCTGGAAAAAACTCTCAATAAAAAAGGAAGAGAAGGGAAATTCGTTAATATTATAAACGGCATCTATATAAAACCAAGAACCAACATCATACTCAATGGAGAGAGGCTGAAAACATTTCCCCTAAGAACAGGAACAAGACAAAGATTCCCTTTATCCCCACTACTATTTAACATTGTGCTGGATGGCCTAGCTAGAGCAATAAGGCAAGAAAAAGAAATAAAGGGCATCCAAATTGGTAAGGAAGAAGTAAAACCATCCCCATGATATGACTGTATACGTAGAGAACCCAAAGGACTCCAAAAGAAAACTACTGAAACCAATAGAAAGATTCAGCAGAGTAGCAGAATACCAGATAAATGTACGAAAATCAATTGTATTTCTATACAACAATAAAGAGAACTAGGAAACAGAAATTAAGAAAACAATTTCATTTTTAATAGGCCCTAGAAATAAAAAAATTAAAATACTTAAGAATAAATCTAATCAGGGATGTAAAAGTCTGATACCAAAAAACTACAAAATATTATTCCAAGAAACTGAACAAAATCTACATAAATGGAAAAACATACCATGCTCTTGGATAGTCAGATTTAACATTGTGAAAATGACAATTCTACCCAAAGCAATCTACAGATACAATACCATTCCAATCCAGATACCAACAGCATTCTTTAAGAAGATGGAAAAACTAATCATTAACTTTATATGGAAAGAAGCCCCAGATTAGTAAAACACTGTTGAAGAAAAGGAATAAAGTAGGAGGAATCCTACTACCTGACCTCAGAATCTACTATATATCTAAGGTAGTCAAAACAGCCTGGTAATGGTACAAGGACAGACACATTGGCCAATGGAACAGAATTGAGAGCGTAGATGTAAATCCATCCACCTATGGTCACCTGATCCTCCACAAAGGCCCAAAAGTCCATTAAATGGGGAAAAGGCAGTCTTTTTAACAAACAGTGCTGGCAAAACTGTATATCCACCTGTAAAAAAATGAAACAGGGCCCATACCTCACACCGTACACAAAAACTAATTAAAAATGGATCAAAGACCTAAATACAAAACCTGAAACTATAACGATCATAGAAGAAAAATAAGGTCAACTCTAGAGGCCCTAATACACCGCATAAATAGCATACAAACCATAGCTAACAATACACAAATACCAGAAGATAAGCTAGGTAACTGGGATCTTCTAAAAATTAAACATTTATACTCCTCAAAAGACTTCAAAAGAGTAATAAAAAGGGAACCTACAGAGACTGGGAAAGAACTTTTGGACTATGACAAATCCGTCAAAAGACTAAAATCTACAAGAAAATCCAACACCTCTACAACAAAAAGATAAATAATCTAATTTAAAAAACGGGCAAAGGATATGAACACACACTTCACCAAAGAAGACATTCAGGCAGCTAACAGACATATAAGGAAATGCTTGCTATCAGTAGCCATTAAAGAAATGCAAATCAAAACTACAATGAGTAACCATTGGCGTTACTGGCACGAATCAAAAAAAAAAAACAGAAAATAACAAATGTTGGAGAGGCTGAGGGGAGACTGGAACTCTTATGCACTGCTGGTGGGAATGCAAATTGGTACAAACATTTTGGAAAACTATATGGCACCTCCTTAAAAAACTAGAAACAGAAATACCATGCAATCTAGCAATCCCACTCCTAGGAATATATCCTGGAGAAATAAGAGTCATCACATGAATACACAGGTACATGCTCATGTTCATTGCAGCATTATTCACAATAGCAAAAATATGGAAACAACCTAAGTGCCCATTAACACATAAATGGATAAACAAACTATGGTACATACACACAATGGAACAATAAACAACAATAAGTAACGATAAAGAACAATGATGAATCTGCAAAATATCTCACAACATGGATGAATCCGGAGGGCAATATGCTAAGTGAAATAAGTCAATCACAAAAATACAAACACTGTATGCCACCACTATTATAAAAACTCATGAAAAGGTTTACACACAGAAAGAAACAATCTTTGATGGTTATGAGGGAGGGACTGGGTGGGGCAGGAAAAGCACTAACTAGACAAAAATCGATAAATGGTAACTTTGGTGAAGGGTGAGACAGTACACAATATTGGGGAAGTCAGCCCAACTTGACCAAGGCAAAGTCGTAGAAGCTTCATAGACACATCCGAAGTCCCTGAGGGACCAAATACTGGGCTGACAGCAGGGGACCATGGTTTCAAGGGACATCTGGCTCAATTGGTATAGCATAGTTTAAAGAAAACTTTCTACATCCTACTTTGGTGAGTAGTTTCTGGGGTCTTAAAAGCTTTTGAGCAGCCATCTAAGGTACTCAACTTGTCCTGCCCCATCTAGAGTAAACAGGAATGAAGAAAACCAAAGGCACAAGGGAAAGGTTAGTCCGAAGGGCTAATGGAACACAAGTACCACAGCCTCCAGCAGACTGAGTCCAGCACAACTAGATGGTGCCCAGCTACCACCATCAACTGCTCTGACAGGGATCACAATAGAGGGCCCCAGACAAAACTGGAGAAAAATGTAGAATAAAATTCAAACTCACAAAAAATGACCAGACTTACTGATCTGACAGAGACTGGAGAAACCTTGAGAGTGACCCTCGGGAACACTTTTAACTCAATACCGAAATCACTCCTGAAGTTCACCCTTAACCCAAAGATTAGGCAAGTCCATAAAACGAACAATGATACACGTACCTCAACCACATACATGAGACTAAATAACTACACCAGCCCAGGGACAAAGATGAGAAGGCAGGAGGGAACAGGAAAGCTGAATGAATGGAAATGGAGAATCCAAGGTGGAGAAGTGGAGTGTTGACACATCGCAGGCTTGGCAACCAGTATCACCAAACAATATGTGCATTAATTGTTTAATGAGAAACTAGTTTGCTTTGTAAACCTTCATCTAAAGCACAATAAATATATTAAAAAAAAATTCAGTAATGGTAGCCAGTCTCCATTCATTTCTTCTGGTCTCATGGCAGAGCAGGCTGTTGTTTATGGAGGCAACCCGATGCTTGTTTCCTCCTCTGATTCCTGACTCTCCTTCTTCCTCTGTTATTTCAGGTGAACAGACACCAATTATTCTACCCTGAATGCCTGCTTACTAGCTTTTAAGGCCGCAGTCACTCCGTAACAAACTAGAAGGTAAAATAGAAATACTGAGAAACAATATTAGGCTAATTGATTGGGATGTCCCTTGAAACCACCACTCTCAACTTCTAAACATAGGAAACATACAGCTTGAGGTGTTTGGTTGTGCATAAGCAGCCTCAACAGCTGCTTTTTTTTTTTTGTAAAAATATATAGAGTACAACATTTTCCATTTCAACCTTTTTTCAGTTGTACAGTTTAGTGATATCAATTACATTAAACAGCTGTGCAACCATTACCCTTAATTGATGCCAATATCCCATCACCATAAACAGAAACTCACTGCATCCCAAACAATGGCTCCCCTTTTCCCACTCCGTCCCACATTTGGTAACCACCAGTAAATTTTGGTCTCTGTATATTTGCCTATTCTTGCCATTTTTTGTTATTGAAATCATACAATATCTGTCCATTTGTGATTGACATATTTCACTCAGTATAATGTCTGCAACATTCATCCATGTTGTAGCATGTGTCAGAACTTCACTTCCTCTTTCTGAATGAGTAGTGTTCCGTTCTATGCATGTGCCACATTTAGCTTATCCATTTATTCATTGATGGACATTTAGGCTGTTTACACCTTTTGGCTATTGTGAATAGTGCTGCAATGAGCATTGGTGTGCGTAAGTTTTTTTTCATGTAAGTGCCCTCACTTCTCATGGGTATATACCTAGGAGTGTGACTATTGGGTTACGTGGTAGTTTTATTGTTAGTTTTTTGAGGAACCGCTAAAACAGTTGTATCATTCTGCCTTCCAGCCAACAATGGATAAGGGCTCCAATGTCTCCTTATCCTCGCCAACATTTAAAAAATTTTTTTAATCAGTCATCCTGGCAGGAGTGAAGTGGCATCTCACTGTGGATTTTATTTGCATGTCTGTCATGGCTAAGGATGTTGAGCATATTTTCAAATTTTTGGCCATTTGAACATCCTCTTTGCTTAAATGTCTGTTCAGGTCCTTGGCCCATTTTTCAATTGGGTTGTTTTTTTTCTTGTTAAGCTGTAGGAGTACTTTATATATTCTGAATATTAGACCCTTGTCTCTTATACAGTTATCAAAAATAGTCTACAGTCTGTAGGTTGTTTCTTCACTTCTTTGACAAATTCCTTTAATTAACATAAGTCTTTAATTTTGATGAGATCCCATTTGTCTATTTTGGACACGGTGTCATGTCCAAGAATCCATTGTTGAGGACTAGGTCTTGAATTAAGTACCCTGACATTTTCTTCTAAGAGTTTTATTGTTTTAGGCTGTACATCTAGGTGTTTGATCTATTTTGAGTAGGTTTTTTTTTCATGGTGCGAGGTATGCGTCTATCTTCATTCTCTTGCTAGTGTAAATCCAGTTGTCCCAGAACCATTTGTTATAAAGGCTGTTTTTTGTTTATTTTTCCCTATTTGATAAATTTAGCACCCTTGTTGAAGAGTAGTTAACTGTAAATGTGTGCACTTAACTCTGGGTTCTCTATTATATTTCATTGGTTTAAATGTCTATCATTATACCAGTATCAGACTGTTTTGATCACCATAGCTTTGTAAAATGTTTTGAGATCAGGAAGTAAGAGTATTTTTTTTTTTTTTCCAAGATTGCTTTGACTATTCAGGGCCATTTGCAGTTCCATATACCTTAGAAGACTGATTTTTCCTTTTCTGTAAAGAAGGCTGTTGGAACTTTAAGAATGATTGCATTGAATTTATAAATTGCATTAGATAGTATTGACATCTTGACAGTACTGAGTCTTCTGATCCATGAGCATTAAATGTTCTTCCATTCATTTTGTTATTGTTGTTAGGTACTGTTTAGTAGGTTCTGACTTACAGCGATTCTGTATACCACAGAATGAAACCTTGCCTGGTCCTGCACCATCCTCACAATCGTTGCAATGCTTGAGCCCATTGTTGCAGCCACTGTGTCAATCCATCTCATTGAAGGTTGTCTTCTTTCGTTGACCCTCTACTTTACCAAGCATGATGTCCTTCTCCAGGGACTGATCTCTCCTGATAACATGTCCAAAGTATGTGAGACGTAGTCTCTACATCCTTGCTTCTAAGGAGCATTCTGGCTGTATTTCTGACAAGACAGATTTGTTCATTCTTTTGGCAATCCATGGTATACTCACTATTCTTCGCCAACACCATAACTCAAATGTGTCAGTTCTTCAGTCTTCCTTATTCATTGTCCAGCTTTCGCATGCATTGGCGATTGAAAACACCATAGCTTGGTTCAGGTGCACCTTTGTTTTCAAGGTGACATCTTTGCTTTTTAACACATTAAAGATGTCTTTTGCAGCAGATCTGCCCAACGCAATGCATTGTTTGCTTGTTTCACTGCTGCTTCCATGGGCGTTGACTGTGGATCCAAGTAAAATGAAATCCTTGACAACTTCAATCTTTTTTCCATTTGTCATGATGTTACTTATTTGTCCAGTTTTGAGGATTTTTGTTTTCTTTATGTAGAGGTTAATCCATACTGAAGGCCGTGGTCTTTGATCTTCATTAATAAGTGCCTCAAGTTCTCTTCACTTTCAGCAAGCAAGGTCATGTCATCTGCATATTGCAGGTTGTTAATGAGTCTTCCTCCAATCCTGATGCCACGTTCTTCCTCATAGAGTCCAGCTTCTGAGATTATTTTCTCACGATACAGATTGAATAAGTATAGTGAAAGGTTACAGCCCTGACATACACCTTTCCTGATTTTAAACCAGGCAGTATTCCCTTGTTATTTTTGAACAACTGCCTCTTGATCTATGTAAAGGTTCCTCAGGAGCACAATTAAGTGTTCTGGAATTCCCATTCTTAGAAATGTTATCCATAATTTGTTATGATCTACACAGTTGAATGCATGTGCATAGTCAATAAGCCACAGGTAAACACCTTTCTGGTATTCTCTGCTTACAGCCAAGATCCATCTGACATCAGCATTGATATCCCTTGTTCCACTTCCTCTTCTGAATCTGGCTTGAATTTCTGGCAGTTCCCTGTCAATGTACTATTGCAGTCACTATTGAATAATCTTCAGCAAAATTTTACTTTCATGTGACATTAATGATGTTGTTCAATAATTTCCACATTAATTGTATCATATTAAGCAATTCAAAATACCATTGCTTGGGTCAGGCACACCTTACTCCTCAAAGTGACATCTTTAATTTCTTTTAGCAATGTTTTATAGTTTCTGTGTACAAGTCTTTCACTTCTGTGGTTAAATTTATTCCTAAGTATTTTATTCTTTTAGATGCTCTTGTAAATGGGATTTTTTTTTCAATTTCCTTTTCAGCTTGTTCATTGCTGTTGTATAAAAACCCAACCGATTTTTGTATGTTGACCTTGTATCCTGCCCCTTTGCTGAATTCGCTTAATAGCTATAGTAGCTTTCTTGTGGATTTTTGGGGGTCTTCTGAAAAAAAAAATTTTTTTTCTATATATAGGATCATGTTATCTGCAAAGAAGTTTTTTTTGTCTTTTTGTTGTTTAGTTGTAGGTTTTCTTATATAATCTTGATATTTAACACTTATCAGATATATGATCCCCCCAGCTTTTTCCTATTCTGTAGGTTGTCTCTTCATTTGTTGATAAAATTCTTTAATGAACAAAAGTTTCAATTTTTGTAATGTCCCATTTACCTATTGTGTCTGTTGCTACTCGTGCTTTTGGTGTCATATATAAGATCCCATTGTTACATACTAAGTGCTTTGTAGTTTCTAAGGATTTTTTGGTTTTAGTTCTTACATTTAGGTCATTGATAAATTTCAATTTAGCTTTCATATATGGTGTGAGGTATGGGTCCAGTTTTATTTATTTGTTTATTTAGTTTTTGAATGTGGAAATCCAGTTGTTCCACACTATTTATTAGAAGACTGTTCTTTCCCCGTTGAATGGACTTAGCACCTTGTCAAAAATAATTAACCATAGACGTGCGGGTCTACTTCTGGACTCTTAATTCTATCTCATTGGTCATTATATCTATAATTATACAAGTGCCAGACTGTTTTGGTTACTGAAGCTTTCTTATGTTTTGAGATCAGGAAGTGTTAGTCCTACTTTTTTTCTTCTTTTTCAAGATTGCTTTGGCTATTCAGGGCCCTTTGCAGTTCCATGTACTTTAAAGGATTGGATTTTTTCATTTCTTCACAAAAGGCTGTTGGAATTTTGATGGGCATTGATTGAATGTATACATTGCTTTGGGTAATACTGACATCTTAACAATATTAAGTCTTCAGCCCATGAACACGGATGTCCTTCCATTTGCTTGGGTCTTTTTTTTTTATCTCTTTCAGAAATGTTTATAGTGTTCAGAGTAAAAATCTTTCACTTATTTGTACTTTATTTCTAGTTATTTTGTTCTTTTAGATGCTATTATAAATGGAATTTTTTTCTTAAATTTCCTTCTCAGAATCTCATTGCTCATGTATAGAAACCCAACTGAATTTTGTGCAGACTTTGTATTTTGCTACTTTTTGCTGAAATTGTTCCTTAGCTCTAGTAGCTTTCTTATGGCTTGTTTTTGGTTTTCTGTATATAGGATCATGTTATCAGAGAAAGGAATGTTTTTACTTCTTTGCCCTTGAGTTGGATACATTTAGTTTATTTCTCTTCTTGCCTAATTCCTTTGGATAGGAATTCCAGTACAATATTGAATAGCAGTGGTGAGAATGGTCATCTTTGTCTTTTTCCTGATCTTAAGAGGAAATCTCTCAGTCTTTCTCCACTGAGTATGATACTAGTTGTGAATTTTTCATAAATGGCCTTTGCCATCTCTTCCTAGATTTTTGAGTATTTTTATCATAAAAGATGTTGGATTTTGTCAAATACCTTCTCTGCACCAATGAGCTGATCCTGTGGTTCTTTTCTTTATTCTATTAATGTGGTTTATTACATTAATTGATTTTCTAAACTTGAACTGCCCTTGCAGTCCTGTGATAAGTCCCACTTGATCATGGGGTATAATTCTTTTAATATGCTTTTGGATTTGGCTTTCTAGAATTTTGTTGAGGATTTTGCATCCATATTTATAAGGTATATTAGTCTGTAGTTTCCTTTTCTTGTGGTGTCTTTGTCTAGCTTTGATATCAGAGTAATGGTAGCCTCAGAGATTGAGTTAGGAAATATACTCTTCTATTCCTTTTTTGGAAAGGTTTAAGAAGTATTAGAGTCACTTTTCAATAAACGTTTGGTAGAATTCCTCAGTGAAGCCATCTGGTCCAGGGCTTCTCTTTTTTGGTTACTGATTCGGTCTCTTCGCTGGTTATGGGTTAGTTGAGATCTTCTATTTCTTATCTAATCAGTGTAGGAAGTTCATGTGTTTCTAGGAATTTGTACATTTTATCTAGGTTATCTGATTTGTTTGCATACAATTGTTTACAGTATTGTCTTATGATCCTTTATACTTCTGTAGGGTAGGTTGCAATGTCCCTACTTTCATTTCTGATTTAGATATTTGCATCTTCTCAGTTTTTTTACTTTGTCAGACTAGCTAGAATGTTGTCAATTTTATTGATCATGTCAATAAACCAACTTCTGGTTTCATTGATTTCCTATTGTTTTTCTATTTTATTTCATTTATCTCTGCTCTGACCTTTGTTATTTCCCTCCTTCTGGTAACTTTGGGCTTGGTTTTCTTCTTCTTCTTCTATTTCTTCAAGTTGTACAGTTAAGTTATTGATTTTACATCTTCTTTTTTAATGTAGCTGTTTACTGCTATGAATTTTCCTCTGAGCATTGCCTCCATTGCGTCCCATAAGTTTTGGTATATTGTCTTTCATTTTCATTGACTCCAAGTATTTTCCGATTTCTTTCTTGATTTCTTCTTTGATCCATTGGTTGTTTAATATTGTGTTTTTTAATTTCTGCCTACTTGTGTATTTTCTAATTTTCCTTCTGTTATTAATTTCTTAATTTCACTGCATTGTGGTCAGAGAATATACTTTATATTATTTCAATATTTTTAAGTTTATTAAGCCTTGCTTTGTTACCTAGCGTATGATCTATCCTGAAGAATGATCTATATGCACTGGAGAAAAATATATATTGTGCTGTTGTTGGGCGGAATGTTCTTTTTAAGTCTACTAAGTCTGGTTGATATATAGTGTTGTTCAAGTCCTCTATTTCCTTATTGATTATCTAGCTAGATATTGTGTATATTACTGAAAGTGTTGTATTGAAGTCTCCAACTATTAATGTAGAACTCTCTGTTTCTCTCCAATATATACTTGCTTTATATATATTGGGGAGTCTGATATTAGGTATGTATATAATTATGATCATTATGTCTTTTTGATGAATTGGCCCTATTATCATTATGTAATGTCCTTCTTTGTCTCTTATAACAGATTTTGACTTAAAGTCTATTTTGTCTGATAGTAAAATCACCATGCCATCTCTCTTTTGGTTATTATTTGCATGGGATATTTTCCCCATCCTTTCCTTTTGAACCTATTTGTGTTTTTTGTTTCTAAGATGTTTCTCTTATGCAGCATATAGTTGGATCATTTTTTTAATCCATTCTGCCACTATGACATTTCATTGGAGCACTTATTCCACCTACATTTGTAGTACTTTTCAATAAAGAAGTACTTCTGTCACTTTGTTATTTTATTTTTGTATGTCTTATGACTGGGTTTATGACTTCTTTGTACCTCATTTCCTCTGATACTGCCAAATTTTGGGTTCTGTGAATTTTTTTGTAGGGAACCATTTTGATTCCCTTCTCCTTTCCTTTTTGAGTATTTTTTAAGATATTTTATTTGTGGTTATCATGATGATTACATTCAATACTTTGCATTTATAACTAACTGGTTTAAATTAATATCAAATTAAATTCAATAACATACAAAAACTCTATAGCTGTATCATTCCTCCCCTACCCGCATTGGTGTTGCCGTTATCACCTATTACATTTTCATACATCATGTGCCCTGTAGCATAAATATATACTTATTTTTTATGCATTTGTCTTTATAAAGCATGAAGGACATAACAATTAAAATTATCAAGCAAAAATACTTTAAAACTTACTCTTATACTTTCCCATGCAATTTCTTAATGGAGATATTTCTTCCTATGTATGGCTTCAAATTACATTCTAGTGTCCTTTCTTTCCCATCTGAAGGACTCCTTTTGACATCTTTTGTAGGGCTGGTCTACTGTATATGAACTCTCTCAGCTGTTGTTTATTTGAGAATGCCTCAATTTCACCTTAATTTTTACAAGATAGTTTCACTGGATATAATATTCATGCCTGACAATTCTTTTCTTTCAGCACTTTAAAGGTATCATTTCATTGACTTTTGACCTCCAAAGTTTCTGATGGGAAATCAACATTAATTGTATTGGGGAATGTTTTGTATATAACTATTTCCTTCTGTCTTACTGCTTTCAGGATTCTCTCTTCAGCTTTAGTTATTCAGAAGCTGATTATAAAGTGTCTCGATATGAATCTCCTTGAGTTTATCCTACTTGAATTTGTTGAGCTTCTTGAATTTGTAGATTCATATCCTTCATCAGATATGGAAAGTTTTCTGACATTATATCTTCAAATATTTTTTCTGTCACTTTTTCTTTCTAGTCTCCTGCTGGGATTCTCATGATAACTATGTTAGTTTATTTACTGTCATCCCAGAATTCCATTAGGCTTCACTCAGCAGTCTTGTACCTTCTATTTCTGCTCCTCAGACTCAAAATTTCAATTACCTAATCCTCTAGATCCCTTATTTTTTCTTTGGTCAGCTCAAAACTGTTTTCTAATCCTTCCAACGAGGTACCCCCTCCCCTCCACCAGTTATTGTGTCTTTCTACTCCAGTACTTCCCTTTGATTTCATTTTATACTGTATATATCTTTTTTTATATTCTTGTTTTGTTCATGCATTGTTTCCTAATTACCTTTAGTTATTTGCCTGTGTTTCCTTTAGCTTTTTGAGCTTATTTAATATTGTTATATTGTTCCAATCTCTTCATTATTCAGGTTTCCACAAAAACAAGTTTCCTCCCTTCTTCTTTTTCAGTTGAATGGATCAGCATTTCCCATTTCTTTGTGTGTCTTGTCATTTTTTGTTGTTGTTCAATTTTGGACACTTAAATTTAGCTTTCTCAGTTTCCCCAAATATACAGTGCTTTATACAGTACAAACTTCTCCTATAAACTCTAGTAGGGCACTGTCTTCAGCCTTTGATTACCACTCTCTCTCCTTCCCTGTGACATCTCCAATGCAAGCCTGACCAGGACTTAAGTTTTACAGAGGTTCCTGGATACATCTGAGAACACACAACAATCAATCCACCTTCTCAGGGGCAGGGGGTGCAGCCTTTAGTCTTTGGGTTACTGCTGTCTCCCCTGTGAGGGCTCCTTTAGCAGGTCTCTTAATTAACAAAAAATACACACTGAGTAGAATGTCTTTAGACAGTTAAAGCCTTCAATCCTTGTATGTTCCCTTCCCCATTCTGAGATGGATCCAGATCTTCTGAGTCTGGCCTGACTAGTTTCAGTCTTTCAGGTTACCTCCTGATCAGTAAGAATATATTTCTGAAACAGTCTACTAGCACAATCTGTCCAATTTATTTTGAAGCCAGAAATCAGGGCCCTTCCCCATGCACAGGAGAACTAGATCAACTACAGTTGTGGCTACTGCCATCTATCTTTCACACTGGGAGGGGTAGGGATGGAGTCAGTCTGAACAGTCTACCTAGGAGATCTGTGCTTTTAGTTTTAGAACCAGGGATCAGGTCCTTCCCAATGCACAGGAGGATTGTGTTTGAAATGGTGGCACAAGAGCAGCTGTGGGGCTGTTGGAATCCTCTGTCTGTCGCATGGGGGGGGCAGGGACTCCCTGAATGGTCCACCTGAGAGATATGTGGTAATAGTTTTGGAGCCAGAGATCAGGGACTCTTCTGAGTGCCCAGGAGATCCATGCACTGGCTGGTGGGGCAGGGTGGCTGCTGAGGGTTGAATCTGTTCCTTTGACTGTCTGGGAAGGGGAGGAATGTGAACAGTGGAAGGAGTGGTTTTCCTTTATTCAGTTTGCAGTTGCTTTTTGCTATTCTTTTCCCACAATTTCAGAGTTCTTGCAGCCTTCTTGTTTCTTTTATTGGTGTTCTTGTAGGGAAGGTAAGGATCTTAGATCTGTTCATGCCACCATCTTCCAAGTGTGCCCCTTGCACAAGTGATTTTTGTGTGATCTTGTATCCTGAAACTAATTATTTAATAGTTCTAGTAGCTGTTTTGTAGATTCATTGAGGTTTTCTAGATATAGAATTATGTCATCTCATAACAGAGAGTCTTACTTCTTCCATTCCAATTTGTTGTTGTTAGCTGCCATCGAGTGGGCTCTGACTCATAGTGACTTTATATATAACAAATCAAAATGTTGCTTGATCCCATGCCATTTTCATGGTTGCTGATATGTTTGAGTTCATTGCTGTGGTTATTGTGTGACTCCATCTCATTGAGGCTTCCCATGTTTTCAATGACCATCCACTTTATAAAACATAACATCCTTTTGTAGCGATTGTTCCTTCCTAATGATGCAGCAAAGTAAGTGAGCCAAAGTTGCACCATCTTTGCTTCTAAGGAGCATTCTGGTTGTAAAACTGATTTGTTCTTTCTTCTAGCAGTCTATGGTATATTCAATATTCTTTGCCTATTTTATGCATCAGTTCTTCTTCCATCCTTCTTCATTGTCTGGCTTTCACATGCATATGAGGCAATTGAAAATACCGTGGTGTAAGTCAGGTACACCTAAGTCATCAAAGTAACATCTTTGCTTTTAAAACATTAAAGAGGTTTTTGTAGCATATTTGCCCAATGCAAAATGTCTTTTGATTTCTTAACAGCTGCTTCCATTGGCATTGATTGTTGATCCAAGTAGAATGAAATCTTGATAACCTCAATTTCTTCACCACTTATCATGATTTCAGTTGTGATAATTTTCATTTTTTTTTACATTCAGGTGTAATCCATACTGAAGTCCGGTCTTTAACCTTCATCAGTAAATGCTTTGAGTAATTTTTATTTTTGGCAACCAAGGTTGTGCCATCTGCATATCGCAGGTTGTTAATGAGTCTTCTTTCAACCCTGATGCCATATTCTTCTTCATGTAGTAGTCCGGCTTCTTAGATTATTTATTCAGCATAAAGACTGAATAAGTAAGGTGAAAGGGTATAACTCTGCTGTCCACATTTTCCTACTTGGAAACATGCAGTATCCCCCTTGTTCTGTTTGAACAACTACCTCTTGATCCATGTACAGGTTCCGCATGAGCATAATTTAGATTTCTGGCACCCCCTCCCCAACCATAGCTGAGCCCTCTGAGCCACCCATCAGTGGTTATACTTATGTTTAATAGACTCCTTTCCCTTTTCTCTCGAAAATGTTTCCACACTTTTACTACTCTTAGAAGAGGTCCCTTTAAAGGATCCTTGACTCCACTCTTCCAGGGAATGAGTTAGAATCTTCCTCCTTTGAAAAAACTGAAATTAGTAGCTCATATTCCCACTCCTCACTATAAATTTACCTTCAACATGCCTATTCTTACATGGGTCTGTTTAGTCTCAAAGTGTGTTCCATCCTATTCAGCCACCTGTGTATTAGATACTCCTCTTCTGGATGTACATTAAACTTTGTGCATATTTCTATCACTCAATCTTCCACTGTTTTACAATTATCTGATTAGGTGGCATATCCTTACTGAGCTGGGAACCGTGGGTAGGAAGTCACTGTGAATTATTCATCTCAGTTGCCTCAGGGCCCAGCAAGGGCTTTCAATAAGTGTTTGCTGAATGAGCAAATGCACACAGGAAGGCAATCTCCTTTGTATTCTTACTTGGTGGTCTTAGTTATAAAGAAAAAGAAGAGCAAGCACTTCAGGGCAAATGATATCTCTGGTTAACTAAAAGAATCAGAGGCTGTATGCTTTCATTTGTAGGCAGTCAACAAATGGTTTCAATATGTAAAAGGACTGGATTCACTGAGATCTTGAGTTTTAAGTTTATATTAAAGATTCTCAGTGGAGAAATTAATTTTGGCTGGTCTGACTGAACATCTTAAAAGGGGAATAATAAGTTAAAATAGTCCTCAGGCTCTGAGATTATTTTTAACTATGCTTTGATGCAAAACTCTTTTAATTTCTGGCTTACCTTGTGAATACATTATTTTCAAGTCTATGATCTAAACAATTTTGGAGGAGCCCTTTGTTTTCTGGTGGGTGAGTCAAGGAATGATGTGTGGCTTTGGTATAAAGAAAAGTTGACAAGTTACTGTTTGAATATGTGTAGACATTTTTTCTCTTGAAGGCTGAATTTTTATTTATGGATGTCATGTCTTTTATATATAAAGATGTTGCCTCTGTCCCTCTGTTAGGTGTATTATTAAAATTATTTTTTTTCTCTAGGAGATATATTTGCACTTGGCCATTACCCACCCAGTGACTCAGTGGGAGAAAAACCTGGAAATCTGTTCCTGTAAAGGTTACAGCCTAGAAAACCCTGTGGGGCAGATCTACTCTGTTACATGGGGTTCCTGTGAGTCGGAATCATCTTGACAGCACCTAATAACGATATAATTTGTAGAAGCATTTGTGTCTTATTTATCTAGTGCTGCTGTAACAGAAATACACAAGTGGACAGCTTTAACAGAAATTTATTCTCTCACAGTCGAGGAGGTTAGAAGTCCAAATTCAGGGTGCCAGCTCCATGGGAAGGTATTCTTTCTCTCTTGGCTATGGGGGAAGGTCCTTGTCATCAATCTTCCCCTGGTCTAGGAGCTTCTCAGCACAGGGACCACAGGTCCAAAGGATACGCTCTGTTCTCAGCTCTGCTTTCTTGATGGTAGGAGGTCTCCCCCATCTCTGCTTGATAATCTCTTTTATATCTCAAAGAGAATAACTCAAGATACAACCTAATCCAGTAGATTGAGTCCTGCCTTATTAACATAACTGCCTCATTGACATTATAGAGGTAGGATTTACAACACATAGGAAAATCGCATCAGATGACAAAATGGTGGACAATCATACAATACGGGGGATCATGGCCCAGCCAAGTTGATACATGTTTTTGGAGGACACAATTCAATCCATAACAATTTGTACGACTGGGAGCCAGACGTAGCCTGTGGCTTTGGAGCAGAAAGAGTCATACCCACGGGGAGTGGGAAAAGGGACTACACCAACCACAATCCAATAAAGATTGGACAACATCATAAATATTTTTTTTGTATCTAAAAGAGTTTCCTGTTGTCTTATAGCAAAACAATGTTCACTAATTTAATTTTAAAAATTCAAAATGTCATTAATGTCACTGACTGTATGTGTGGAGATTGTAGAAATGGTAAATGTTCTATTACAGATATACTTACCACAATAAAAATATTAAGCAAAAAAAAAGTTCTGGTATTCCCATTCTTCATAATACTGTCCATAATTTGTTATGATACACAGAGTTAAATGTCTGCCGAGTCAAGAAAACACAGATAAAGATCCTTTTGGTGGCGGGGCCAAGATGGCTGACTAAGTAGAATCTACCTCGGATCCCTCTTGCAACAAAGACTCAGACAAACAAGTGAATCGATCACATACATGACAATCTATGAACCCTGACCATCAAACACAGATCTAAAGAGCTGACCTGAGTGACAGAGGCTGAGAAAGAACAACCATGGGAAAGCAGTGACTGTTTTTGGAGCCTAGAGCCAGCTTCCCAGTCAGGAAAACTTGGCGCCAGGCTTTGGACTGGGCACAGGGAAGCTGAGCACGGCATCCTGAGACGAGACAAACACAGGATGCAGCCCTAGCCCCCAGAAGTGACCTGGGGGGAAGCCCAGCCACTGCACGCAGACAGCACAGCCACGCGGCTGACAGGAGGAGAAGTCACTGGGAGGCAGCGACTGGTTTTGGAGCCAGGAGTGCTGCGTCCCAGCCAGGGAACCTTGGTGCTGGGCTTATATATATGCTTTTGAATTCATATTTCTAGTATTTTTTTGAGAATTTTTTCAACTGTACAGACAAAGGAGATTGGTCTGTAATTTTATTTTCTCAGGATATATTCATCTAGCTTAGGTACTAAGATAACACCAGCCTTACAGAATGATTTAGAAAGTGTTTCCTCCTCATCTATTGTTTTGAAGAGTTTCAAAAGGATTGACGTTGATTCTTCTTTAAATCATATGGTAGAATTCAGCAGTGAATCCATTCAGGCCTACACTTTTCTTTGTTGGGAGATTATTGATTGCTGATTCAATCTCTTTACTCATTACAGGTCTGTTGAGATTTTCTATTTCCTCTTGAGTCAGTTTAGTTAGTTTTCATGTTTCTAATTTTTTTTTCATTCTATCCAGTTTATCTAATCTTTATCTAGTTTGCCTAAGTTTTTCAATTAGTTTATCTAATTGTTCATAGCACTCTATTATAATTTTGTTTATTTCTGTAGTAATGTCACAACTTTCATCTCTGATTTAGTTATTTGCATTTCCTCTCGTTTTTCTTTACCAGTCTAGCTCAAAGTTTGTCAGTTGTAATTGTCTTTTCAAAGAACAAACTTAATTTCACAGATTCTCTCATTTTTCTTTTGCCTACTTTGTTTATCTCTGTTTTTTTAATCTTTATTATTTCTTCCTTTCTGGTGTCTTGGTACTTAGTTTGTTGTTCTTTTTCTAGTTTCTCAAGGTGTAAATTCAAATTATTAAATTGGAAGTTTTCTTCTTTCTTTATGTAGGCATTCACTGCTATAAATTTCCCTCTGACCACTGTCTCTGCTACAGTCTGTAAAGTTTGGTGTGTTTTGCTTTCATTTTCATTTATCTGTACATATTTTCTAATTTCCCTTATGATTTATTCTTTTACCCATTGGTTTTTAAATAGTACCATTATGCAATTTCTCCATATTTGTGAACTTTCCATTTTTCATTCTGTTATTGATATCCAGTTTGATTCCATTGTGGTTTGAGAATAGGGTTTGTATGATTTCAATCTTTTTAAAACTATAGAGACTTGTTTTGTGGTCTAACAGATGGACTATTTTGTAGAATGATCCACATGCAAAGGAGAAGAATATATACTTTGCTGTTGTTGTATGGAGTGGTCGGTAAATATCTGTTAAGTCTAGTGGGTGTATAGTGTTGTGCAAGTCGACTATTTCCTTATTGATATCTGGGTTGTTGCTGTTGTTGTTAGGTGCTGTGGAGTAGGCTCTGACTCATAGCAACCCCATGTACAACAGAACAAAACACTGCCCTGTCCTGTGCCACCCTCACAATCCTTGTTATGTTTGAGTCTATTGTTACAGTCATTGTGTCAATCCATCTTGTTGAGGGTCTTCCTCTTTTTAGCTGATAGTCCCCTTTATGAAGCATGATGTCCTTCTCCAGGGACTGATCCCTTCTGATAACATATCCAAAGTATGTGAGATGAAGACTCGTCATTCTTGCTTCTAAGGAGAATTCTGACTGTACTTCTTCAAGACAGATTTGTCCTTTCTTGTGGAGTCCATGGTATATTCAATATTCTTCACCAACACCACATCTCAAAGGCATCAATTCTTCTTCGGTCTTCCTCATTCATTGTCCAGCTTTTGCATGCATATGAGGCTATTGAAAACACCATGGCTTTGGTCAGGTGCACCTTAGTCCTCAGAGTGATGTCTTCGCTTTCTAACACTTTAAAGAGGTCTTTTGCAGCAGATTTGCACAATGCACTGTGTCATTTGATTTCTTGATTACTACTTCCATGGATGTTGACTGTGGATCCAAGTAACATGAAAACCTTGATAATGGCAATCTTTTCTCCATTTATCATCATTTCCTTATTGGTCTATTTGTGAGCTTTGTTTTCTTTATGTTGAGGTGTAATCCATATTGAGGCTATAGTCTTTGATCATCAATAAGTGCTTCAAGTCCTCTTCACTTTCAGCAAGCAAGGTTGTGTCATCTGCACAGTGCAAGCTGTTAATGAGTCTTCCTCCAATCCTGATGCCCTATTCTTCCTCATATATTCCAGCTTCTCAGACTATTTGCTCAGCATACAGATTGAATAAATATGGTGAAAGGATACAATCATGACACACATCTTTTCTGACATTAAACCACACAGTATCCCCTTTAACGTGGTGTATTGAAGTCCCCAACTATTATTGTGGAAGTGTCTATTTCTCCCTTCAATTTTGACAGTATTAACTCTGTATATTTTGGGACTCATGTTAGGTGCATAAAAAAAAAATAGTTATAATTGTTATATCTTCTTGATGAGTTGACCCTTTAATCGTTATATAATGCCATTCTTTGTCTTTTGCATCAGTTTTTGACTTAAAGTCTATTTTGCATGATATTAGTTTAGCCACACCAGCTCTTTTTTTTTTTTTTTGCATGGACTATTTTTTTCATCCTTTCACTCTTTCACTTTCAATTTATTTGTGTTTTTGTATCTCAAGTGGGTGTCTTGAAGACAGCATATTGTTGGATCACTTTTTTTTTATCCATTCTGTCAATCTCTGCTTTTTGCTTGGAGAGTTTAATTCATTTATATTTAAAGTGATTCATGATAAAGAAAAACTTCTGCCATTTTGCTATTTGCTTTCTTTATGTATTACATCTTTTTTATCCATTGTATCCTTGAGTACTGCCTTCTTTTGTATTTAGTTTATTTTTGTAGTGTTATGTTTTGATTACCTTCTCATTTCCTTTTGTGTGTATCTATATATATTTTTTGTGATCACCATGAGGATTTCACTTAATATCCTAAATTTATAACAACCTAGTTTTAATTGGTGCCAATTTAACTTCAATAGCATAGAAAAACTCTGTTCTTACACAGCTCCACCTCCATCTTTTTTGTTATTGTCATAAACTTCATATTTATACATTGTGTGCCCAATAATAAATGTATAATTATTTTATGAGTTCATCTTTTAAACCAAGTAGGACATAACAAATATAAAAAAATATATATAGTTACCAACAAAAAATGAAATAAAACTGTCACTTATAATTGCCCAGAGCTTTTTATTTTTTATATGGCTTCAGGTACTACCTTGTCTCCTTTTATTTCAACCTGAAGGATTCCCTTTATTATTTCTTGTAGGGCAGGTCTGATAGTAATACACCCGTTGTCTTTATTGATTTTGGAATTTTGTAATTTTGCCCTCATTTTTGAATGACAGTTTTGCTGGATATAGAATTCTTGTTTGACCGTTTATTTCTTTCAGCACTTTAAATATATCATCTCCTGTCTTCTGGTTTCCATTGTTTCTTTGGGGAAATGAGTCCTTAATATTATTGAGAAACCCTTGTAAGTGACTGACTACTTGCTTCAATCTTTAAACTTTCAAGATTTTATCTTTATCTTTGGTTTTAAAGTTTGATTATTAAGTGTGAATCTCTTTGGGTTTATCCTAATGGGAGTTATTTGAACTTTTCAAATGTGTAGATTCATGTCTTTTGTAAAATTCTGGCAGTTTGTGGCCATGGTTTCTTCAATATTCTTTCTACCCCTTTTTCTCTTCTCCTTCTGTGACTCCTATAAAATGTATGCTGTTCCTCTTAATGATTGCTGCACATGCCCCTTAGCTCTGTCCATATTTCTTTATTATTTTTTCATTCTGTCCCTTAGACTGGATTAGTTCAAATGTCCTATCTTCAAATTCACTGATTATTTCTTCTTCTAGCTGAAATCTGCTTTTGAACTCCTGTAGTATTTTTTTTTCCAGTTATTGTATCTTTCAGTTTCAGAATTTTTTTTTCCTTTTTAAACTTTCTGTCTCTTTATTGTTATACTCATTTTGTTCATACACCATTTTTCTGATTTCCTTTAGTTCTTTGCCCGTGCTTTCCATTAGCTTTATAAGCAATATTTAGGCTTCTTCAGGTACAGTTTCTGTGACCTTATTTTGTTCAGTTGAATCAGGCATCTGTCTTAGCCTGTGTCTTAGTTATCTAGTGCTGCTATAACAGAAATACCACAAGTGGATGACTTTAACACACAGAAATTAATTTTCTCACAGTTTAGGAGGCTACAAGTCTGAATTCAGAGCACCAGCTCTAGGGGAATCTTTTCTCTTTCTGTAGCCTCTGGAGGAAGGTCTTTGTCTCTTCAGCTTCTGCTTCCTAGTTCCTTAGAGACCATCATGTGTTTTTGCATCTATCTTATGCCATCTCTGCTGCCCAACTTGCCTGTTTTATCTCCTTTATATGTCAAAGGAGATTAACTCAAGACACACCCTACAATATTCCTGCATCATTAACATAACAAAGACAGTAAGTTCCCAAATAGCATTATAACCACAAGCATAGAGGTTAAGATTTAAAACATATATTTTTGGAGGACACAATTCAATCCACAACAGCCTGGTTCTCTAGAGAAACAAAACCAGTGAAGCATATGTAAATACGTAGAGAGAAATTTACTTTAAGGAAAAAAGAAAAAAAAAAAAAACTTTAAGGAAAAGGCTCATGCAATTGTGGGGACTGGAAAATCCAAAATCCATGGGTCATGTGACAGGTTGAAGACCTCTGCTAGCTCACCTGGTTGCAGGGTTTGACAAACCCAAAATCTGCAGGTCAGGTGGCAAGATGAAGGCCTATGCTGGCTCATGGGGTTGTAAGGGTTGGCAAAAATAAAATCTGCAGGTCAGGTGGCAGATCAGAGGCTTCTGCAGGCTTACATTCCAAGAATTGGAGGGCAGGTGACAAGAAGAGTTCAAGGTCTAGTAAGATACAGAAAGAGAAGAGTGCATTGTGGAGGAAGAGAGAGAGCTTTGCCAGAACATCCATTTATATTTTGGAGGCTGGCCACACCTCCAAAGAAACTCCCCTTTCAATTGATAGGCTACTGACATCAGATCAAAAATGGAAGGTGATTACATAGTGCTTTCCAAACCACTGAGAATCATAGCCTAGCTATTTTAACACATAATATTAACCATCACAGCATCCTCTCGGGGTCCTTTGTATGTCTTGTGATTTTTTTGTTTTTGTTGTTGAAAACAGAGCATTTGAATAATATACTGTAGAGTCTTAGTCTGGGTTCTCCAACCAGTGATATATATATCAATATATACACACAGAGAGGGATTTACTTTAAGGAAATGACTCATGCAATTATGAGGGCTTGCAAGTCCAAAATCTATAGGTCAGACAGCAGATTGGAAACCACTGCTGGCTCTAGGGATTGCAGGGGCTGGCAAATCCAAACCTGCAGCTCAGGCAACAGTTTGGAGACTTCTGCAGGCTTACATTCCAGGAACTAGACATCAGGCAAAAAGAAGAGTACAGGGTCAAGAGAGAACGAGCTTTGCCAGAACATCCATTTATATAATACTGGCAGATCACACCCCCAAGGAAACCCTCCTTTCAACTGATTAGCTGAACACATTAGATCACATCATCGAAGGCGATTATATTATATTGCATTATGAAAGAGCAACCAGTCCAGTATCTGCTGAACCACCGAAAATCACAGCCTGACCAAACCGACACACACCATGAACCATCACATGTGGTAATTCTAGAAATCAGATCCTTTTGCTGTCTCAGGGTTTGCTTTTGTTTGTTTCCTTTTTTTATTTTATTGTTGAAGGTTGCAGTTTTCTGTTAATTTAGTGACTCTTCCAAACTACTTTTGCAAAAGTAGATTCCTTCACTGAAACTTCCATTTCTTTAGCATTTGTTCAGCTAGTGTACTGATAGAGATTTCCATTAATGCAGGGAATTAAAAGAAAAACAAACAAGCAAAACAATAGAAAAAAACACCACTTGCAGCTTTTACAGATTGGCTCAGTGCTGGGGCAATTCTTTAACACTTAAACAAGCTTACACTCAATCTAGAAAGGAGCCTGAGGCAAATATTAGAGGTTTCCCAGGATTTTTCTGAGCTTTAGTCTTGCCCTCAGCATTTGTGCAGCTTTCTAAAATGGGGAATTTTGCATGCCTTAATTTCCAAAATACACTCTTCCCCACCTTTGTTTCAGTCCTTTACATAAGCAACAGACAGGTTAGAACAGACAAAAGTAATTTGTGAATAAAGTCTGCTCTGTTCCCTCGTGAACTAGAGATCAGGTCTCAAGCAAGAAATGGTGGCTTCCACTTCAAGCCACCTCTCAAGGTAAGATGATACCTGGGACACAGTCCTGTATAAAAGGCCACAAATCTTTCCTACCATTTTGAGGTTGCTTTTTTCTTGATGCAGCATTTTCTTCATTGCTCTGAACCTTTGACTGCATACTAGAGTTCTGACAGGGTTATTTATGACTGTTTCTGCTCATTTCTTGATGTTTCTGTGTGAGGGAAGTGGATTGGAGTGTGGAGCTTCTTACTCTTTCAACTTCATAATATCACTTTCCAACTTGCAAGTATTTCTATGCATATGTACATATATATCCCCAGTATCTGTCAGTTTGTCATACTGTGGTGGCTTGTGTGTTGCTGTGATGCTGAAAGCTATACCACTGGTATTCAAATACCAGCAGAGTAACCATGGCAGACAGGTTTCAGCTGAGTTTCCACACTAAGACAGATTAGGAAGAAGGACCTAGTAGTCTATTTCTGAAAAAAAAAAAAAAAAGCCAGTGAAAACCTTATGAATAGCAATGGAACATTGTCTGATATAGTGCTGGAAGATGAGCCCCTCAGTTGGAGGACACTCAAAATATGACTGGGGGAGAGCTGCCTCCTCAAAGTAGAGTTGACCTTAATGATGTGGATGGAGCCAAGCTTTCGGGGCCTTCATTTGCTGATGTGGCATGACTCAAAATGAGAAGAAACAGCTGCAAACATCCATTAATAACAACCCATTGCCTTTAAGCAATTCTGACAGAGTACACCTGCCCCATAGGGATTCCTAGGAGCTGCTGATGGATTTGAACTGCAGACCTTTTGATTAGCAGCCCAGCTTTTAGCTATCGTGCCACCAGGGCTCCATTAATGATAGGTACATGGAACATATGATATAAATCCAGGAAAATTGGAAATCATCAAAGATGAAATGGAAGGCATAAACATTGATATCCTAGGCATTAGTGAGCTGAAATGGACTGGTTTCAGGCTATTTTGAATCAGACAATCATATGGTCCACTATGACAGGGATGACAAATTGAAGAGGAATGGCATTGCATTCATTGTCAAAAAGAACATTTTAAGATCTATCCTGAAGTACAATGCTGTCAGTGATAGGATAATATCCATATGCCTACAAGGAAGACCAGTTAATAGGACCATTATTCAAACTTATGCACCAACCACTAAGGCCAAAGACGAAGAAATTGAAGATAACTTCTACAGTGTGAAATTGATCAAACATGCCATCAAGTTGCATTGATAATTACTGGAGACTGGTAAAGTAAGAGGGTCAGTGAAAAAGAAGAAGCTCCTCAACAAAATGGATTGACACGGTGGCTGCAACAATGGGCTCGACCATAACGATTGTGAACATGGGGCAGTAGTGGGCAGTGTTTCACTCTGTTGTACATAGGGTCGCTATAAGTCAGAACCGACTTGACAGCACCAGCAACAAAATAACAAAAACAACGCGTGTGTGTTTATGCGCGTGTGCGCTTGTGTGTGTTTGCGTTATATTGTTTGTGTGTGTGTATGTGTATTTCTATTAGGTACATAATAGGTATACTTTCTGTCATAGAGTCTAAATATTCAGCTTTAGTAGAGATGATCAGTTTTCCAACTTTTTTGTAACCATTTACACTTCTAGCAGTACATAAGAGTTCCAGGTGCATCACATACATGTCAATATTCGGTATTTTCCAACTTTTTTCATTTTAATAGTTCCCAATATTAATGTATTCCAAGATATTGCAAACAGTTAACATACTCAGCTGTTAAACAAAAGGTTGAAGCTTCAAGTCCACTCAAAGGTGCCTCAAAAGAAACGCCCGGTGATCTACTTCCGAAAGATCAGCCAATGAAAGCCCTACGGAGCACAGATCTACGCTGACACTGAACTGTGTGCGTAAAAACATGCCAGTTGCCTCAAAATTACAAGCAGCGATAAGACTGCTAAAATGGGGACTACTCTCTGATCTGACTGGGTCATACACAGAAGACAGACAGTGGTGGTAATTGAAAGCCATTGCTATTATTTATAGAAGGTGAACAGTAAACAGCAAGAACAGATTACTTATAGAAAGCAAATAGTAAACAACAGGAACAGATTTGAGATGAACCATTCCCCCTCTACCCCTACAAGTACCCCACTTAGCATCATAGGCGAGGAACTCACTTATGTCTAAAAGGATACCCACTCATGATCTACAGTCATGATCCCAAGTTACCTATCTCCATTTCTGTATCTGTTGGCAAATGTATCACCAAGTCAGGTCAGGTGCGGCATCGCTGTGCTCGTTCTCTCTCTCTCTCTCTGTCTCATGCCGTGACTTTTCTTGGCTTGGTCTGGCCCCCGTGCTTGCTGATCCAGCTCTCAACCAGCAGCTTCAGGACAACCCTGGGTCAATGCCAGGATTAGGCCAGCATTATGACAGCTCTCAAGGCAAACTTTCACTGGCAACCCCTCTGATCTGTTGAAAATCTGAGGGTGTCCAGCTTAGATCAGTGAGTGGCATCCTGCCTGGAGGTGCTGAGCTCCACTCCATGGGCTGACTGTCCCACCATGCCATCTGCTGGTCCTGTGGTTCCCATCACTCTTGCGACTGCTGTCATTTCTCTACTGCTTGACTCTGTTGCGCTTGCTGCTGTTTCAGTCTTCAGTGTTACCAGCTCAGTGAGTGTTACCAGTTCAGCCTTACAGCCTTTGATCTATATTGTCTTTGATCTGTATTACAGTTCTTTTAGGAGGTTCTCAGTGCAGAGCTGTGTATCCAAACCACACACACACTATTCTTCTGACTCTCCTTGATCAGAAAGTCTCAAAAACCTCTGTGAGATAGCCTGCTTGTGTAGAAAAACTCCGTGCTAATTTCCAGGTTTAGTTTTCGTAAACTGACCAATCCCATAGGTGGATCCCAAACCATCAAATTATGTTGGGTGGATTTGCAATCCCCTTATGCAGATAGCAAATCAACCAATCCCTGAAAACCACTTATGCATATAGTAAACTGACCAATCACTTGGAAGCTGCTTATGCAGATAGCAAAGTGACCAATCCCTGCAAACTGCTTATGTGGATAGGAAACTGACCAATCCTTTGGCAGATTGAGGCCTGACCAAACATTTTAGGAGAATTACAAGCCCAGGGCCAGAAAATACATAAAAACAAACAAACAAAAAAACTCATTGCACCACAGACACACAAGAGGTAACCATGAGTTGGAGTCAACTCCATGGCAACTGGTGGTGTTGGTAATATATCATCCATATTTTTATTATCATTTTCTTCCTTTATGATCCATGTTTTTGTGTCCTGCCTAAGAAATATTTGCTTACCTCAGGTCATGAAATTATTTTTAGAATTCTTTTTTCTAAAGGTTTTCCTGGTTTTACTTTCACATTTAGTGTTAGAATTAACCTGGAATTGAATTTTGTGTATGATGTGATATACAGGGCCAAGATTCATTTTTTCCCCACATCAGCATCCAATTGATCCAGCACCATTTATTGAAAAGTCCATCCTGTCTCCACTACTATTGAATGACACTTTCTCATATATCAAGTGATCACACTTGTGTAGTTCTAGCTGTAGATTTTTTGCTTAGTTTCACTTCTCTCTCTATTCTTGTGCCAATACCATACAGTCTTAATGAGCAGATTGTCTTGATATCTGGAAGTTCAAATCATCTGGCTTTGCTCTTCAAGTTTCTTTATGCTATTTTGGATCCTTATTAATTTTCACCAAAAACATAACTTGAATTTTCATTGACAATTTAGATCAGATTAAGGAAAACTGACATCTTCACAATACTGAGTGTTCCAATACCTAAACAAGGTATATCCCTCCATTTATTTAGATATTTTTATTTCCTCACTGATTTTTTTAAATTATTTTTCAGTGTAGATACTGTCCACATCTTTCATTAGATTTATTACTGGATATTTGAAGAATTTTGATGCTATTGCAAATTGTCTTAGGCTGGGTTCTCTAGAAAAACAAAACCAATAAAGCGTATAAATAAATAGAAAGATTCATATGAAGGAAATGGCTCAGGTGGTTGTAGAGCATGTAACATCTCAAGTTCGTGGATCAGGCTGGAGACTTCTCTTGACTCATGTAGCTACAGGGGCTGACAAACCCGAAATCAGCAAATCAGACAGCAGGGCTCTGGATCACAGGCTGCAAAGACTGATGAATCCCAAGATCGCCAGGCAAGACAGCAGGTAAACAGCTTGTTCAAGTCCCAAGAACTGAAGTTCAGATGAAAAGGAGCTAGATGGAGGATCCAGAGCAGGCAAAAGTCCATGAGCCTTGCCAGGAAGTCCACCTAAATTGGATGCAGGCCGCGCCCCAAAGGAAACTCTCTTTTCAACTGATTGGCTACTCACAGCAGATCCCATCATGGAGATGATCACATTACATCAAATCCCAACATGGATATGATCACATCATTATACAACTACCAAACTACATCATAACTGCCGAACCAATGAGAATCATGGCCCAGCCAAGTTAATACACAACCTTAATGATCACACATATGCTATCTTTTTTAAAATTTGATTTTATCTTTACTTGTTGATGACATATAGAAATAAAATTTATTTTTGCATATTGGCCTTATATCTAGCACTTTTCACTTTTTTTGGAAATAGATTTTTTATTTCTCTTTCAATTTATTTTATGGTTATTAATTTTTTCCCATGTACTACCTCTT
The DNA here is from genome assembly GCF_024166365.1 of Elephas maximus indicus. Lineage (NCBI taxonomy): Eukaryota > Metazoa > Chordata > Mammalia > Proboscidea > Elephantidae > Elephas > Elephas maximus. The sequence goes on along the minus strand of NC_064846.1, from coordinate 77,688,547 downwards.
TTTGAACCACTTAATTTTTTTCACAAAACTTTAAGTTTTGACTAGGTTCTAAAATGTAGTACATGAAATTGTATGCAGTATAATTTTCAATTTACTCCATATCTCTTGTTATGGTTTGCCTTTATGATTACTTGTCTTGTGCTTAATTCACTTTTCATATTGATCATGTTTGCCAAAAGGTTGTCTATTTATTGGCTTTTTCAAACAAATGTAATTTTTTTTGTTGATCAACTCTGGTTTTTTTTGATAGTTTTCAATATTTTTATTAATTTCATTTTTTCTACTCATTTTGGGTTTATTTATTTATTTTACGAATTTCACATGCTGGTGTACGTTATTTTCCTCTAATTTGTCTGTTTACTCAAAGATTTGCTATGCATTTCACTCATTGTTGTTTATATTCAAGTAAACTTTAATCACAGATTTTTAGGAAACTATGTCCAGGTGGATAGAGATTTGGGTACTATACAGTAGTGTATGGCGTCCATCTAATTTATTTTCCATTGTGGTTAATTTTTTTTAAATTTTTACTTCTACCACGGTAAGCTTTAAGATTTTCTCCTTATCTTTGTTGACTCAAAATGGTACACTAAGAATTTTTTTTTCGTTTATCTTACTCAACACCAGGTGATCCCTTTTATCTGAAGACTTCACTTAATGATATTTTCTTTTACTTTTTAATTTTATTATTGTTCATATTCTGTTGCTCTGTCTTTCCTTCTGCAACTCCTTTCAAATGATAGTTGCAGCATTTGTATTTATCTTACACATACCTCAACTTTTCTCACATATTCCATTTTACGGTTTTCTTGCTCAGTGTATTGTGAAAGGTTTTGAATAGCATTAACCAAAAAAAAAAAAAATTCAGATTTAGTTGTATTCATTCCATTAAGTCCATCTCAGAAGTTTTAATTTTGAACATTTGCTTTATTTTCAAGATATTAATTTTCTTTACTTTAGAAAAAGACTATTTCTAATGTTTGCACCAATACACTGGTATAATAGTAGTTCAGAGATTTATTTGTTTTTTTTTTAAGTTTTTTTTTTTCTCCCGAAGAACTATGACACAGGATCTCAGTTCCACTGGTAACATTTATTTATTCATTTTTGCCTCCCAATTCTCCCCCTGTACCAGTCCCTGGTAGCCATTAATCTTCTTCTGTCTTGATGGGTTTGCCTATTCTATATATTTCATATAAGGAAAATCATATAATATTTGTCCTTTTGTGCCTGACTTAATTCACTTAGAATAATGTTTTCAGGGTTCATCCATGTGATGCCATGCATCAAAACTTAATTTCTCTTTACAGTTGAACAATATTCCATTACACGCATATACTGTATTTTTACACAAATAATATGCACCTTCTACATTTGTTGGCCAGCCGCACCCTCCCCTGGTGAGGTACTTTCATAAGTGCTGCTATGTCAAATTTTTTTTTGCATGTTGCTATAAAAAATTATCATAGCATGCTTAAGAAGATATCTCACAGGGGCAGGGCATGCTTGGCAATCAAACGTAAAAGGTGCATGTTATTTGTGTAAAAATAGAGTAACATTTTGTTTATCAATTTATCTGTTGATAGGTACTTGGGTTGTTTCTACCTTATGACTATTGTGAATAATATTGCAATAAACATTGAAGTATACATGACTGTTTGAGTTGCTGCTTTCAGTTCTTTTTGGTATATAATTAGGAGATGAATTTCTAGGACATATGGTAATTCTATATTTAACCTCTTTATGAACTGACAAACTGTTTTCCACAGCAGCTGTACCATTTTACATTCCCACCAGCTATGGATGATTGTTCCAGTGTCTCCACAGTTACCAACTCTTCTTCTTAGTATTATTATTATTTTTGGTTTATTTATTTTATTTTATATATATTAGTTATCACAACGTGTGTCAGGTGATATCTCATTGTAGTTTTGTTTTGCATTTCCCTAATGGCTAGTGATGTTGAGCATCTTTTAATGTGCTTATTGGCCATTTGACTATCTTCTTTGAAGAAATATCAATTGAAGTCTTTTGTCCAATTTTTAATTGGGTTGTTACTCTTTTTCTTGTTGACCTTCATACGGCCAGGCCCCAGTGAAGGCACCATGGATGGAGAAGCCTCTGCATGCAGACTTAAGAAAGGGTGCCTTGGTACACACCAAGCCTGAGACCACATGGGTCTTGGTGGGGGCAGTGTGTAGAGCCCAGCGAGGCTCAGACTTTGTAAATAGCCAGGCCCGCAAGAAGGCATTGGAGGCAGGGAAGCCTGAGCACATGGACCTAAGAAAGGGCACCTTGATATCTTGTTCCCCAAAATGGCAATGCGAGAAGAAACACAGCTCAATTCCCTATCAACAAGTAGAGGAAAAAACAGAAAAAAAAAGGCATAGCGCCTCTATGGACATCACTTGTCACATAGTAAACACTCAATAACCATTAGCTGAAGATATCAATTCTGTGAAAAAGTACCTTTTAATGTGATCTGTCCTCAATTCGGAAACCCTGGTAGCATAGTGGTTAAGAGCTATGGCTGCTAACCAAAAAGGTCGGCAGTTCGAATCTACTAGGCGCTCCTTGGTATCCTCACTTATCCACCTTCAGCCATTACAAGAATTTTATTCAGATGCCTTGATTCCATCCTAAATTCCTTGTGTGGTTAATATCAAGAAGTGAACACGTAAAGAAAGGAGAGCGTTATGTAAAAAGGAAAGTATATCTCAATAGACACTAAGTATGTATGCTCCTCTGCTACTTTCAGAATGGAATATTCAAGAGATATTGTCCCTTAGAATTTCTACCACAGTGTCTAAACCCATTGAAATAATACTCCTCTCCCCTTTGGGCATAGTATGACCCAAACAGTCTGCCATACAAACTGCAATCTCTTGACTTGAGTAGCATACATATTTTTTACATGTCCATTTTCTTAGCAGATTTACTGTGCTATAGTTTACATACAGTAAACTATACATTTTAAAGCGTACAATTTGATAAGTTTTGATGTATGTATATACTTGTGAAATCATGACCACAATCAAGACGATGATCATATCTGTCATGCCCAAAAAGAGTCCTCACGTCCCTTTGTCAAACCTTGCTTCTCCCACCCCCAAGGAATCACTAAAGTCCTTTCTGTCACTGTAGTTCACGTTTTCTAAATTTTTATATAAACACAATCATACCTTATGTACTCATTTTGTCTGTTTTCTTTTATTCAGCATAATTATGTTGAGATTAATCTAAGTTATGTCTGTTCAAGTAGTTGTACCATTTTCCATTCCACTACATCTTTTCCAATACTTGGTATGGTCAATTTTTTCAGTCTCAGATATTCTAAGAAGCATGGAAAGAGTGGTCAAGAAATAAAATGATGCATTGCATTGGGAAATCGGTTGCAAAAGACCTCTTGAAAGTTGTAAAAAGTAAAGGTGTTACTTTCATGACTAAGGTGCACCTGACCCAAGCCATGGTATTTTCAATCTCCTCATATGCATGTGAAAGCTGGAGAATCAAAAAAGAAGACAGAAGAATTGATGCATTTTAATTGTGGTATTGGTGTAGAATATTGAATATACCATGGACTTCCAGAAGAACAATTCAGTCTCAGAAGAAATAAAACTGGAACGCTCCTTAGAAGCATGGATGGCAAAACTTTTTCTTGTTTACTTTGGATACATCATCAGGAAAGGCCAATCCCTAGAAAAAGACATCATTTTGGGGAAAGCAAAGGTCAGTGAAAATGAGGAAAAGTCTCAATGAGATAGATTGACACAATAGCCACAACAATGGGTTCAAGTATATCAAAGATTATGAAGGTTGCACAGGACTAGGCAACATTTCGTTCTGTTATAACATAAGGCTGCCATAAGTCAGAGAAGACTTGAAGACAACAACAATAAGAAGCATGTAGTGATTTCTCATGTAGTTTTAGTTTGCATTTCCCTAGTGATTGACAATGTTGGGCATCTTTTCATGTACTTAATTGGCTATCATATATCTTTGTAAGTGACATGTCTGTTGAAATCTTTTGCCCATTTTTATTGGGTTGTTTATTTTCTTATTATTGGGTTTTGACAGTTCTCTAAAGTTCTTTATCACATATATGATTTGCAAATATGTTCTCCCAGCCTATGGTTTGGTTTTCATTTTCTCATCATTGTCTTTCAAGAACAGATATTCTTAATTTTAATTAAATCCAACTTCTCAAGTTTTATAATTTTAGATTTTACATTTAGGTGTATGACCTATTTTAAGTTATCTTTGTACATGATATAAGATATGAATCAAATTTTTTTTTCTTTTTGCATATGGATACCAACTGATGAAGCACCAATTGTTGAAAATACTACCCTTTCTCCACTGACTTGTCATGGCAATTTTCAAAAATAAATTGATTATATGTAATTCTATTTGTACACCTTTTGTTCTGTACTATTTGTCTATCTATTTCTACAGTAATAACTCACTGTCTTGATGATTGTAAATTTATTTATTTTTATTAAAGTGCAATAGTATTTATAGTTTATTGTTCTTTTTAAGGCTGTTTTGGCTATTCTAAGTACTTTGAATTTCCATATGAACTTAAGAACCAGCTTGTCGATTTCTAAAAAAAGGCATACTTGGACTTTGATTGTGATTGGATTGAATGCATAAATTAATTTGAGGAGAATTAACATTGTAGGAATATTGAGTCCTCAGATCCATGAACACTTTATATTTCTTCATTTTTAAACCTTTGCTATTCAGAAATCTTATGTATATTTAAATGTATGGGTTTTATGCATATTTTTAAATATTTATCCCTAAGTATTTTATATTTTGATGCTATCATAAATAGTATTTCTAATTCATTTATCAATACTTTATTCATAGTATACAGAAATACAATTTATTTTTGCACATCAATCTTTAATCCTGCAACCTTTCTAAACTCACTAATAAGATCTAAAACAAACCAAAACCAAACCCAGTGCCATCGAGTCAATTCCGACTCATAGCGACCCTATAGGACAGAGTAGAACTTCCCCCATAGAGTTTCCGAGGAGTGCCTGGCGGATTCAAACTGCTGACCCTCTGGTTAGCAGCCCTAGCACTTAATCACTACGCCACAGGGTTTCCAACAAGATCTAGCAGGGTTTTTTTTTTTTTTTTTTGATTGAGTCCATAAAATTTTCTAAGAAAATGATCAAAACATCTGGGAACAAAGACAGTTTTACTCTTTCCTTTCCAGTCTGGAAGCCTTTTATTTCCTTCTCTTGCATCCAGAACAATATTGAATAAAAGTGCTGAGAGTGTCCACTTGCCTTGTTTCTAATTTTAGTAAAAAGAATTCAGTCTTTCAGCCTAAATGGTAACCTGAAGTGATAAATGGAGGGAGGAGGGAGGAGGGAGGAGGGAGGAGGGAGGAGGGAGGAGGGAGGAGGGAGGAGGGAGGAGGGAGGAGGGAGGAGGGAGGAGGGAGGAGGGAGGAGGGAGGAGGGAGGAGGGAGGAGGGAGGAGGGAGGAGGGAGGAGGGAGGAGGGAGGAGTCCATTATAGGCAAAGCACTGCCAGTAAAAAGATCAGACCTAAGAAACTTTTGGTTGATAAATACAACAGGCATGCCATTCATGCTTTACAAAGACAAAATCAAAGGTGAAAAAAATGAGAAAATCAGGAGTTAAAAATACATATAACAATAAATTTAGAATACAGGGAAGCTGAGATACAAAGATGTAATTGATGATAGCACCTAAATTAAAAGTGGGGTAGGATTGGTGTAGGTATAGAATTTTCTTATGTTAAGGAAGTTAAGATGGTATCAAGATATAACAAGTTGTATTAAATGTAAGATGTTAAATACAATCCTCATGGTAACCATAAGAAAGTAAATTAAAAAAATTTAAAAGTTTAATTATTTTACACTACTTGGGAGGGATCCTTCCTAATGCTTTATCTGATATCCCCTGAATTTTGAGGTTTTCCACACCTGTTCTTGGAAATAGGCACTATTTCAGACCTGTGTGAACTCCAGGCAGAGCTTCCTCTAATCCTTTCAAGTGGTTCTTCCCCTGGCCTTGAGAGGTTTTCTCACACGCATGCACATGAATACTAGATGGGGACTATAGTTTTCTGGATTTCACTCTCTGTGTGGCTCTCTCCTCTGCTACTGTGCTCTGGGAACTCTAGCCACCTTGGCTTCCCCAGATTAACTCCATCTCCTAAATGCAGAGAGACTGCCAGCCTCTGCCTGTTTTTGCCTCCCTGTGCAATGGGAGTGAAAACTGGTTCCAGGTAGTAATATGGATTATCAATAGAATTCATTTTTTTCCTGATTCTCATTTATTTTTATCCTTTGATACCTAATATTCAAAGTCTTGAGTGCCATTGTTTCATATACTTTTCTGGTTTTGTAGTGCTTGTAGATAGAAGAGTAAACCCAGTCCCTGGTACTCCATCTTGACAAGAAGTGAATGTCCTAAAGATTCTAATAAACTGTCTAAGAGGATAGCTGGTACCCAAGTGAAGAAGCTTGGAAACTGGAAATATTCTACATAAAGTTAGTGAAACAATGAGAGAAATATAAATCGGGCTATTGAAGAAAAATTTAAAGAAATCTAAGTTTTTGAACCAAAAAAGGAAAAACAAAATTTCATCTTTCCAAATTCCTTCCCTGCATTTTGTTGATGTGAAATATCTCACTGAGTTGGCAGTCTCTCACTTGTCAACAAGCAATCATTATGAAAAGTTGTTCATAGGGTTGTAGAGACCTTCAAAGGATAGTGTGACTCAGCACGATGACAATTGCTTGACCATATTTATGGTATAATGCCTTCCACCCATTACCATCAAATTTCTTCTGACTCATGGTGATCCTATATGTTTCAGAGTAGAACTGCACTTCACAGGATTTTCATAGCTGTGATCTTTTGGAAGTAGATCACCAGGCCTTTCTGCAGAGGTGCCTCTGAGTGGATTTGAACCACCAACATTTCAGTTGGTAGTACAGTGCTTAATTGTTTGCGACACCCAGGGACTCCTAGGATGCCCTCAGTTGCCGTTGTTACGTGCCTTGGAGTAGGTTCTGATTCATAGTGACCCTACGTACAACAGAGCAAAGGACTTCCCGGTCCTGCGCTATTCTCACAACTGTTGCTATGTTTGATACCGTTGTTGCAGCCACTGTATCAATCCATCTTGTTGAGGCTCTTCCTCTTTTTCACTGACCCTCTACTTTACCAAACATGAGGTCCTTCTCCAGGGACAGATCCCTCATGATAACATGTCCAAAGTACATGAGACGAAGTCTCCGCATCCTCACTTCTAAAGAGTGCTCTGGATGTACTTCTAAGACAGAGTTATCTGTACTCCTGGCAGTCCATGGTACACTCAATATTCTTCAACAACATCATAATTTAGAGACACCAATTCTTCTCTGATCTTCCTTACTCATAGTCCAGTTTTCACAGGCATACGAGGCAATTGAAAATATCATGATTTCGGTCAGGTGCACTTAGTCCGCAAAGTGACATCTTTGTTTTTCAACACATTAAAGAGGTCTTTTGCAGCATATTTGCCCAAGGTAACATGTCATTTGATTTATTGACTGCTGCTTCCATGGGCATTGATTGTGAATCCAAGTAAAATGAAATCCTTGACAACTTCAATGTTTTCTCCATGTATCATGATGCTGCTTCTTGGTCCAGTTGTGAGGATTTTTGTTTTCTTTATGTTGATGTGAAATCCATGCTGATGGTTCTATTCTTTGATTTTCATCAGTAAGTGCTTCAAGTCCTCTTCACTTTCGGCAAGCAAGGTTGTGTCATCTCCATATACCTTGTTGTTAAACAGTCTTCCACCAATCCTTATGCCACATACTTCTTCATATAGTCCAGCTTCTCAGAATATTTGCTCAGCATACAGATTGAATAAGTATGGTAAAAGAACACAACCCTGAAGCACAACTTTCCTGGTTTTAAACCATGCAGTATCCCTATGTCCTGTTCCAACGACTGCCTCTTGGTCTATGGACAGGTTCCACATAAGCACAATTAAGTGTTCTGGAATTCGCATTCTTTGCAATGTTATCCATAATTTGATATGATCCACACAGTCGAATGCATTTGCAAAATCAATAAAACACAGGTAAACATCTTTCTGGTATTCTCCAATTTCAGCCAAGATCCATCCGATATCAGTAATGATATTCCTTGTTCCACATCCTCTTCTGAATCTGGCTTGAATTTCTAGCAGTTCTCTGTGGATGTACTGCTGCAAACGTTTTTGTATTATCTTCAGCAAATTTTTACTTGTGTGTGATACTAATGATATTATTCGACAGCTTCTGCATTCTGCTGGATCACCTTTCTTTGGAATGAGCACAAATATGGATCTCTTCCAGTCAGTTGGCCAGGTAGCAGTCTTCCAAATTTCTTGGCATAGATGAATGAGCACGTCCAGCGCTGCATTTTTTTACTGAATATTCTCAATAGGTATTCCCTCAATTCCTGCAGTTTTTTTTGTTTTGTTTTGTTTTGTTTTGCCAATCACTTCAGTGCAGCTTGGACTTCTTCCTTCAATACAATCTGTTCTTGATCTTTGCTACTTCCTGAAATGATTGAACATCAATTGTTTCTTTTAGGTACAGTGACTCTATGTATTCCTTCCATCTTCTTTTTTTTTTTAATTTTTATTGTGCTTTAACTGAAAGTTTACAAATCAAGTCAGTCTCTCACACAAAAACTTATATACACCTTGCTACATACACCCAATTGCTCTCCCCCTAATGAGACAGCCCTCTCCCTCCCTCCACTCTCTCTATTCATGTCCATTTCACCAGCTTCTAAGCCCCTTTACCCTTTCATCTCCCCTCCAGGCAGGAGATGCCAACATAGTCTCAAGTGTCCACCTGATCCAAGAAGCTCACTCCTCACCAGCACCTCTCTCCAACCTATTGTCCAGTCCAATCCCTGTCTGAAGAGTTGGCTTTGGGAATGGTTCCTATCCTGGGCCAACAGAGGTCTGGTGACCATGACCACCATTGTCCTTCTAGTCTCAGTCAGACCATTAACTCTGGTGTTTTTATGAGAATTTGGGGTCTGCATCCCACTGCTCTCCTGCTTCCTCAGGGGTTCTCTGTTGCATCGCCTGTTAGGGCAGTCATTGGTTGTAGCCAGGCACCATCTAGCTCTTCTAATCTCAGGCTGATGTAGTCTCTGGTTTATGTGGCCCTTTATGTCTCTTGGGCTCATAATTACCTTGTGTCCTTGGTGTTCTTCATTCTCCTTTGATCCAGGTGGGTTGAGACCAATTGATGCATCTTAGATGGCCACTTGCTAGCGTTTAAGACCCCAGATGCCTCTCTCCAAAGTGGGATGCAGAATGTTTTCTTAATAGATTTTATTATTTCAGTTGACTTAGATGCCCCCTGAAACCACAGTCCCCAAACCACCAGCCCTGCTACTCTGGCCTTTGAAGCATTCAGTTTATTCTGGGAACTTCTTTGCTTTTCGTTTAGTCCAGTTGTGCTGACTTCACCAGTGTTGTGTGTTGTCTTTTCGGCCACCTAAAGTAGTTCTTATCTACTATCTAATTAGTGAATACCCCTCTCCCACCCTCCCTCCCTCCGCCCACTCAAAACCATCAAAGAGTATTTTCTTCTCTGTTTAAACTATTTCTTAAGTTCTTATAATAGTGGTTTTATACAATATTTGCCCTTTTGCAACTGACTACTTTGATTCAGTTTGTTTTTGTCAATGCCTTCCAGATTCCTCCATGTTATGAAATGTTTCACAGATTCATCACTATTCTTTATTGATGCGTAGTATTCCACAGTGTGAATATACCACAATTTATTTATCCATTCATCCGTTGATGGGTACCTTGGTTGCTTCCATTTTTTGCTATTGTAAACAGTGCTGCAATGAACATGGGTGTGCATATATCTGTTCTTGTAAAGTCTTATTTCTCTAGGATATATTCCAAGGAGTGGGATTGCTGGATCGTATGGTAGTTCTATTCCTAACTTTTTAAGGAAGCGCCAAATCGATTTCCAAAGTGGTTGTACCATTTGACATTCCCACCAGCAGTGTAGAAGTGTTCCAATCTCTCCACAGCCTCTCCAACATTTACTGCTTTCTGTTTTTTGGATTAATGCCAGCCTTGTTGGAATGAGATGGAATCTCATTGTAGTTCTGAATTGCATTTCTCTAATGGCTAACGATTGTGAGCATTTCCTCATGTATCTGTTAGCTACCTGATTGTCTTCTTTAGTGAAGTGTCTGTTGGTATTTTTTACCCATTTTTTAAATGGATTATTTGTCTTTTTGCAGTTGAGTTTTTGCAATATCATGTAGATTTTAAAGATCAGGCTCTGATCAGAAATGTCATAGCTAAAACTTTTTCCCAGTCTGTAGGTAATCTTTTAATTCTTTGGTAAAGTCTTTGGATGAGCACAGGTGTTTGATTTTTAGGAGCTCCCAGTTATCTAGTTTTTCTTCTGCATCATTAATAATATTTTGTATACTGTTTATGCCATGTATTAGTGCTGCTAACGTTTTCCCTATTTTTTCTTCCATGATCTTTATAGTTTTAGATGTTATATTTAGATCTTTGATCTATTTTGAGCTTGTTTTTGTGCATGGAGTGAGATATGGGTCTTGTTTCATTTTTTTCAGATGGATATCCAGTTATGCCACCACCATTTGTTTAAAAGACTGTCTTTTCCCCATTTAACTGTTTGGGGGCTTTTGTCAAATATCAGCTTCTCATATGTGGATGGATTTATGTCTGGATTCTCAATTCTGTTCCATTGGTCTATGTATCTGTTGTTGTACCAGTACCAGGCTGTTTTGACTACTGTGGCGGTATAATAGTTTCTGAAATCAGGTAGTGTAAGGCCTCCCACTTTGTTCTTCTTTTTCAGTAACGCTTTACTTATTCGGGCCCTCTTTCCATTCCATATGAAGTTGATGATTCATTTCTCCATCTTACTAAAGAATCTGGTTGGAATTTGGATCAGAATTGCATTAAATGTATAGATCGCTTTTGGTAGAATAGACATTTTTATAATGTTAAGCCTTCCTATCCATGAGCAAGGTATGTTCTTCCACTTATGTAGATCTCTTTTGGTTTCTTGCAGAAGTGCACTGTAGTTTTCTTGGCATAAGTCTTTTACATCTCTGGTAAGATTTATTCCTAAGTATTTTATCTTCTTAGGGGCTACTGTAAATGGTATTCATTTGGTGATTTCCTCTTCAATGTTCTTTTTGTTGGTGTAGAGGAATCCAACTGATTTTTGTATGTTTGTCTTGTATCCTGATACTCTGCTGAACTCTTCTATTAGTTTCAGTAATTTTCTTGAGGATTCCTTAGGGTTTTCTGTGTATAAGATCATGTCATCTGCAAATAGAGATACTTTTACTTCTTCCTTACCAATCTAGATGCCCTTTATTTTTTTGTCTAACCTAATTGCTCTGGCTAGGACTTCCAGCACAATGTTGAATAAGAGCGGTGATAATGGGCATCCTTGTCTGCTTCCAGTTCTCAAGGAGAATGCTTTCAGGCTCTCTCCATTTAGGATGATGTTGGCTGTTGGTTTTGTATAAATGCCCTTTATTATTTGAGCAATTTTCCTTCTATTCCTGTTTGGCTGAGAGTTTTTATCATGGATGGGTGCTGAACTTTGTCAAATGCCTTTTCTGCATCAATTGATAAAATCATGTGATTCTTGTCTTTTGTTTTATTCATATGATGGAATACTTTAATTGTTTTTCTAATGTTGAACCAACCCTGCATACGTGGCTTGAATCCCACTTGGTCATGATGCGATATTTTTTTGATATGCTGTTGTATTCTTTTGGCTAGAACTTTATTGAGGACTTTTGCATCTAAGTTCATGAGGGATATATGCCTGTAATTTTCCTTTTTAGTGGTGTCTTTACCTGGTTTTTGTATCAGGGATATAGTAGCTTCATAGAATGAGTTTGGGAGTATTCTGTCCTTTTCTATGCTCTGAAGTACCTTTAGTAGTAGTGGTGTTAACTCTTCTCCCAAAGTTTGGTAAAACTCTGCAGTGAAGCCATCCAGGCCAGGGCTTTTTTTTTTGTTGGGAGATTTTTTTATTACCTTTTCAATCTGCTTTTGTTATGGGTCTATTTAGTTGTTCTACCTCTATGTGTTAGTTTAGGTAGGTAGTGTGTTTCTAGGAAATCATCCATTTCTTCTAGGTTTTCAAATTTATTAGAGTACCATTTTTCATAGTAATCTGATACGATTCTTTTAATTTCAGTTGGGTCTGTTTTAATATCGCCCATCTCATTTCTTATTCAGGTTATTTGCTTCCTCTCCTGTTTTTCTATTGTCAGTTTGGCCAGTGGTTTATCAATTTTGCTGATTTTTTTCAAAGAACCAGCTTTTGGTCTTGTTAATTCTTTCAATTGTTTTTCTGTTTTCTATTTCATTTGGTTCTGCTCTAACTTTTATGATTTGTTTTCTTCTGGTGCCTGAGGGTTTCTTTTGTTGCTCTCTTTCTATTTGTTCAAGTTGTAGGGATAATTCTTTGATTTTGGCCCTTTCTTCTTTTTGTGTGTGTGCATTTATTGATATAAATTGACCTCTGAGCACTGCTTTCATTGTGTCCCAAAGGTTCTGACAGGAAGTGTTTTCATTCTCATTGGATTCTATGAATATTTCTTTATTCCATCCTTAATGAATTCTATAATCCAGTCTTTTTTGAGCAGGATATTATTCAGTTTCTAAGTGTTTGATTTCTTTTCCCTGTTTTTTCTGTTATTGATTTCCACTTTTATGGCCTTATGGTCAGAGAAGATGCTTTGTAATATTTCAATGTTTTGGATTCTGCTAAGGGTTGCTTTATGACCTAATATGTGGTCTATTCTAGAGAATTTTCCATATGCACTAGAAAAGAAAGTATATTTTTTTGCTGTTGGGTGGGGTGTTCTTTATATGTCTGTGAGGTCAAGTTGGTTGATTGGGGCATTTAGATCTTCTGTATCTTTAGTGAGCTTCTTTCTGGATGTCCTGTCCTTCACCAAAGTTGTTTGTTGAAGTCTCCTACTATTATTGTGGAGTTGTCTATCTCACTTTTCAATGCTGATTGTTTGTTTTATGTATCTTGCAGCCCTGTCATTGGGTGCATAAATATTTAATACGGTTATATCTTCTTGGTATATTGTCCCTTTAATCATTAAATAAGGTCCTTCCTTATCCTGTATGATGGATTTAACTTTAAAGTCTATTTTGTCAGAAATTAATATTGCCACTCCTGGTCTTTTTTGATTGTTGTTTGCTTGATATATTTTTTTCCATTTTTGAGTTTAAGTTTGTTTGTGTTTCTAAGTCTAAGGTGTGTCTCTTGTAGGCAACATATAGACAGATTGTGTTTTTTAATCCATTCTGCCACTCTCTGTCTCTTTATTGGTGCATTTAGTCCATTTACATTTAGCGTAATTATGGATAGGTATGAATTTAGGGCTATCATTTTGGTGTCATTTTTGTGTGTTGTTGAGTGTCTTTTTCCCACTTAATTTTATGTGCTGAGTAGATTATATATTTTCCTTTCCTCATTTTTTTTGTTGTTGACTTTGTTCCTGTTGAGTATTTTTTTCTCGTTCTTTATTTTGATGAGTAGGATAGTTTGTCTCCTTTGTGATTACCTTATTATTTACCCCTTTTTTCTAAATTTAAACCTAACTTTTCTTTCTTTGTATCACAGTATCTTCTTCTCCATTTGGAAGGTCTATGATTACATTTCTTAGGCCCTCTTTATTGTTTTAATGTTGTCTTCTTTCGTATAATAATATCGCTGTTACCCTGTTTTGAGTTTTTTTTTTTTTTTAATCTCTCTTTGTTTTTTTGATTTCCCTGTCTGGGTTGAATTCTGATTGTTCTGCCCAGTGTTCTAGTCTTGGGTTAATACGTGATATTATTGATTTCCTAACCAAAGAACTCCGTTTAGTATTTCTTGTAGTTTTGGTTTTGTTTTTATGAATTCCGTAATCTTCTGCTTATCTGGAAATGCCCTAATTTCACCTTCATATTTAAGAGACAGTTTTGCTGGATGCAGGATTTTTGGCTGGCAATCTTTTTCCTTCAATTTTTTAAATAAGTCATCCCATTGCCTTCTTTCCAGCATGGTTTCTGCCGAGTAGTCCGAGCTTATTCTCATTGCCTCTCCTTTGTAGGTGAGTTTTCGTTTATCCCTCACTGGTCTTAAAATTCTCTCTTTATCTTTGGTTTTAGCAAGTTTGATTACAATATGTCCTGGTGACTTTCTTTTAACATCTACCTTATGTGGAGTTCGATGAGCATCTCAGATAGATATATTCTCATCTTTCACAGTATCAGGAGAGTTTTCTGCCAATACATCTTCAACAATTCTCTCTGTATTTTCTGTTATCCATCCCTGTTCTCGTACTCCAATCACTCTTAGGTTATTTCTCTTGATGGAATCCCACATGATTCTTAAGGTTTTCTTAATTTTTTTTAATTCTTTCATCTGATTTTTCTTCAAATATATTAGTGCCAAGTGATTTATCTTCAAGTTCAGAAATTCCGCCTTCCACTTGCTCAATTCTGCTCCTCTAACTTTCTATTGAGTTGTCTACTTCTGTAATTTTATTGTTAACCTTCTGAATTTCTGATTGCTGTCTCTCTATGGATTTTTCTGACTTTTTAAATTTTTCATTATGTTCCTGAACAATCTTTCAATTTCTTCAGTAGCTTTATCTGTGGGTTCCCTGGCTTGTTCTGCATGTTGCCTCATTTCCTTCCTGATGTCTTGAAGGGTTCTGTATATTAAACTTTTGTATTCTGCCTCTGGTAATTCCAGGAATGCACTTTTGTCTAGAAGATCCCTGGATTCTTTATTTTGAGAGCTTGTTGAGGTGATCATGGTCTGTTTCTTTATGTGACTTGATATTGAATATTGTCTCTGAGCCATCTATAAGTTATCGTGTTAGTTTATTTTTGCTTCCTTTGTCATAGGCTCTTGTTTTGTTTCGTTTTGCTATGCCCGAATGGGTTGCATGAGTGAGCTAGCTTGATTATTTTCTCCTTTGGCACTCTGACGTCCTGTCCCCAGATGGCTAGAGCTGTTATCAGGTATATCAGTCTAGGTGTCCTTTCACTTTTCTTGTATGAATTCAGCTCAGGTGTCCAGGTAGCTGATCATCAAGTGTGTGGTACAGGCTCTGTCCTACAGTCTTAGAGGGGTAGCGGTGATTGGTGTAGGTATGTGTATCTGGTTGTAGCAGGGGGTCACGCTCTGAACAAGGCATTAGATTGAGAACTGACCCCTGAGTGTCTCTGAGGAAAGTGTGTCCCTGTTCCCTAGAGTGTACAGGTGGGTGGGTTTTGCAGATGGACCATGGGCACCCAATGTTTTTGGTTATAAGAACTGAGAGGTACCAGTTATCTTTGGACCCCTGTCATGGGTGGCTGGGTGACCTGAGTGGAGCTACAAGTCCTTAGGTCCCTGATGTGGATAGGTGAGGACCCTGTTTAACAGGGAAAGCAATGTCAAACATCAAACAACCACCTCTCCACCACAGAGCTGAAATGGTTGGAGTCCGCCAACAGGGTCCTATTCTCCTGAAATAGGCCCACACAGGTCCATGCAGAGGGGAAAGGTGCTCAAAGTCCACAGACTGTTTATGTCTAGACAGGAGCCCCTTCTGTCCTGAGCTCCCCCGGGTTGTGGAGCAGCAAATTTTCTTTTCCCCCAAATGCAAATTTTTTCCTTCTTCAAGGCCGGGAGGATGGCTGTAGGCACTCAACAGTGCCTATCTCAGCCCCAAGGAATTCAGCCACTGAAGCCGGCTTGGGGACGATGAGGGCGGTGGTGCAATAAAATATTTGCAAGTACTTAGCTTTTGCCGAGAGCGCCATTCTTCTTGGTTCCGGAGGTTTGAGTAGGCCGTGTGGCTGGCTGCTTCTCCCTGAGGAAACTGCGGCCGAATTCTAGTACTAGCCCACCATCACTGCGGCTCCCGGAATGGTGCCTGAGGGCTCCCCGTGATCTGGTCCTGTAAATCCTCTCCGCTTCCGAACCATCTCTTCCTCCTTCTGCCCCTCTGTTGGTTTTCTAAGCTTGCCTTTGATGCTCAGGGCTCCTAGCTTTTCATAAGTATACTCGTTTCCCTTGTTTTTCGGGTCTTTGTTGTAAAGAGGGCTCGCCTGAAGCATCTGTTTTTTCCGCCATCTTGGCTCCAACTCCCCCGTCTTCTTTTGATGCTTCCTGTGTTGTTCAGTATTTTGCCCATAGAATCTGTCCTGCATCATTCAATATTTTGCCCATAGAACTCTTCAAAATTGCAATTTAAGGACTGAATTTTTTCTTCAGTTCTTTGAGCTTGAGAAGTGCCAAGTGCGTTCTACACTTTTTGTTTTCTAACTCCAAGTGTTTGCACATTTCATTATAATACTTTATTTTGTCTTCTGGAGCCGCCCTTTGAAATTCTCTGTTCAGCTCTTTTACTTTGTCATTTCTTCCATTTGCTTTATCTACTCTACTTTCAAGAGTAAGTTTCAGAGTCTCTTCTGACACCCATTTTGGTCTTTTATTTTTTTCCTGTATTTTTAACAACCTTTTGCTTTCTGCATCTCACAACTCATCTTGTCTTCAGTCACTAGTGTTCAGTGTGTCAAATCTATACTTGAGATGGTCTCCAAATTCAGGTGGAATATACTCAAGGTCATATATGATTCCTGTGGATTTGTCTCAATTTTCTTCAGCTTCAGCTTGCACTTGCATAGGACCAATTGATGGTCTGTTGCACTGTCAGCCCCTGGCCTTGTTTTGACTTTCCACAGATGTAGTCGATTTGATTCCTGTGTTTTCCATCTGGTGAGGTCCACTTGTATAGCTGATGTTTATGTTTTTGTAGAATTGAAATATTTTGTTGGTATGGCATGAAAGACACCTTGCTTACCATTTCTTTGTAAAGGTAAATCTAGGTTATTCTATTTTGTGCTCTGATAACACTTCCTATGTACACCAGGCTGCTGTAGTTAAGGTATCAATCATGTAAAATAATTAATAAAAGATGCTAAAATCATTGACCATCTCTGGAGTATCCTGTGTTATTCACTTAATTCTGACTGACCACATAGGGAATACTGGCTCCTCTTTTCCAAAAACAACATTGCAATCCACTATTATTTAGACCCACAAACAGTTTGATAGTGTAGAAACCTTGTCTTCTTTATGACTAATTTTTGCCAAACTAAATACAAAACTTATCCCAACAAATTTGACATTTCATGCTGCTCTGCAGAAAGCATGTAAAATGAGTCCTTGTTTTAAAACAGCAGGGAAGCTTCCAGTGCAACAATTAACTGGTAACATATGCCACTGCTGCCAAGAGGATTTTTAATCCTGTTAAACATTAATGTAGCATTTTTGCTTCTGTCACAATAAGGCGGCCATCTGTGTTTGAACCTGCTGGGAAACTATGGGTATGTTTACACAAAGAGAAGAGAGAAAGAAAGGCAGATAGGCAGGAAATTTATATTTATAGAGCTGGCATCTTTAAAATATTTTTCTTAAAAAAAATCACTTAAAAAGTTTCATGATGGTATGAGCAATTTTTATCCTCCACTGCTTGTGTTAACTTATTTTCTATTTTCATGTAAGTAATTGCTCTTTAATTGTACTAAAGAGTTCTTCTTTAATCATCTACTACTGACTAGTAAAAGGCATGTAATCTGGTCTTGAAACATTTGTTAATATTTTATAAAATATGCTTTGCAATTGACACTGACTTCCATATTTTCCGAAGGAGGTAGTATGGGTGCTTTAAGAGTTACTATAACTCAAATGCAGCCCAAACACCATGCAGAGACTTACTAGAAAGGTCAATGACTCAAAAGACAGAAAGATAAGAAGAGTGATGTAACTGTTAGCAGTGTTTGCTAGTCACAAATGATCAGTGGAGCCCCAGGATGCTGACATGGTAGTTTTTGGATTATCACAAATCTGTGTACTGTAAGGCTTGAGGAAGTTCTTTCTTATATCTAACCTTAATTTATTTTAATGTATGGAAGTCAGTGTGCTGTACTGAAAGAAGTACAGTAGAGGGTTAGAAAGTCACAAGACAGGTTTAAAGCCTTAGCTTCTCTACCATAAATTTGTGAAGTAATTTAACTGTTTAGAGCCTATTTCTACATTTACAAATGGGAGATGGTAGACCAAATAATTGGTGTTTTTTTTTTTTAAATCCGAATCCTTCTACATATTTCTCACACAGGAACACAATATGTAAAATCTATAAAGAGTGAGCTGCTCTTATGAAATGGAATGGATGGCTCAGAGGTCCCTTAACCCTAGAAAGCTCTTCAAAGGATGTCTATAGCCTGGCATGGCATATCAAATATTCACTCAGGTGCCTTTCATTCCTAATGTTTATCTAAATATAAATCTGCATCCCTCTACTTGGTCTTCCATGGCAGTTTGTGCGTATATGTCAGTGTGTGTGTTGGAGAGAGCAATTGGGACACAGAGAAAGATGAGAAATGGCATTGGAAGAGTATAAAAAGTGAGCACCTACCATGTGCTAGGTATTGTTAGGACAAATATTATCTCATTTCATCTTAATAACAACCCTAATCTATGTTAAATATTAGAAGCCTGAGGTCTAAGAAATGAAAACTACTTGCCTAGGGATATTCAGTTAGTTACTAGTGGTTCCAGAATTAAGAACTAAGTGTGATTTACTGCAGACTCAAAGATGTTCTAATATTGTATTACTATGTAGCTCATGGTTGTCATAGGCTATTAGAGAGTCCTTCTCTCAGACAGCCCTTCCCTGACTGCCTTAGCCATCAACTTAGATTATTGTCTCTGTCTTCACTAATGTAATATAACCTGGTTTGTAGGTTGAATGAATCTATAAATTTAAATTTTAAGAGCAATGAAAGTCATGATGTTTGAGAGTTACTATAACTGAAGTCCAAAACACAATAATTAGTAGCCCAGTTGGGATTATAATATGATAACAGCCATCCCTCTTTTGGTCATAGTATAGGTGTGTCAGCATCTCATATTTTCTCCCTTCCATACAGCAAGCGAGTCCTTCGATCCCTTCTACACTGATTGCAGAGATGGACCAGGATTTGTTTTATGTAGTTTTTTGTGTAGAGTCTGTCACCACTAACAATTTTGCCTCCAAGCAGTGAAGGCAGGGACTGTATTTTTAATATCTGTCCTCTATAGCAACATGGCAGATGCTTAGGAAACATTCAATCAACACTTTTTGAGTGATTAAAAAAGATGTTAACTACATATGCCGGATAAATTCACATTGCACTGTGACCCAAAAGTATTTTCTAACCACACTATATTTACCTTTCTTCTTTTGATATGTGATGGAATCATCTGGTTTGTTAAAGCAGCCTTCAGGCCAGTATCAGTCTAATCTTTCCAAGGTGGAACCTTACTACATATTGAAGTATTAAATGTCAAATCAAAGAGGGGTCCATGTTTTCTTTCAATGTTAAAATCCTTCAGGTATTTAAGTGCCACTATTTTTTTTTTTTATAGGGTCGCTATGAGTCAGAATCAACTCGACGGCACTGGGTTTTTGACTGGGTTAGATGATACTATCCCAAATGCTTTACTTTGTATTTTAGATACAACAATCCAATCACTATTTCTTTATCACATTTAAATTTGGCGTTAAAAATATATTAAAGAAGCCTTTTGATAAGAAGATTTCAGTGTTTTAGATCACCATATTATACATAAATGAGTCAAAGCAATCCCCTTAGATGTTACTGAAACCCAAACAATCTTGCAAATCTACATATTAAAAAATATTTCAAGGAAGCTATAATCAATGCATTTATTACATTTATAGAGCTGCTACCATATGCTCAGCATGCTGTTACATTCAATGGATGATAAACTGTTGGCTTCTGCCTTTAAGGGATATATACTTTCTGTGAGGGAAGTAGTCTAACACTTATCAAACCATTAGTATTTATTACTACAGTTTATATAGTCACAAAGCAAATTATGCTGTAGTACTTGAGTTGGCCTAGCTGTTATAATAATTAAAGAAGGCTTAAGAAATTTCTTAATGAAGAAAGTAGAGCCGTATATGGTTTAAATACAAAAGAAAGGGGAGAGTAGGGGTTCTGGTCCTGCTTCCATTATTACTCCACAATACTTCCTCATATTTCCCCACTTTCAGTCTATTTCATGCAAGGCAGTCAGAAGAAAAGTATAAAAAGGCATGTCAATAATGTCATTATGATGTGCAAAAACCCATAGAATAAAATTTAATTCTTTACAGTCTACAAAAATCTACAATATCTGGTAACTTTGTACAGTACCGATATGATTTTCTTGTAGATCTCTACATCTTGTTCACCTCCTTTCAACCATCCTGGCCTTATCAAGAAGCCAGGCACACTTCCTGTTTCAGTAACTCAACTTGCTGTTTGTTCTACCTGCAATTCTCCTCCACCAAATATCAGTCTGGCTTTCTCCCTTCAGGTCCCTTTCCAAATCTCACTCCTAGAGAAAGTTTTGTTGATCACTGTTATGGTTTGAATTGTGTCCCTCCAAATAAACTTTGTAAATCCTAACCTCTATGCCTGTGGTTATAATCCCATTTGGGAACTCGGTGTCTTTGGTATGTTAATGAGGCAAGATTAGTGTAGGATGTACCTTGAGTCAATCTCTTTGGAGACATAACAGAGATTAAATAAGCACTCCAGTAAGCATAGATGGGGTAAGATAGATGCCAAGACACATGGAGATCTCTAAGGAACCAGGAAACAGAAGCTGAAGAGACAAGGACCTTCCTCCAGAGCTGACAGAGAAAGAGAGCATTCTCCTAGGGCTGACCCTCTAAATCTGGACTTTTAACCTCCTAAACTGTGGGAAAATGTATTTCTGCTTGTTTAAGTCACCCACTTGTGATCTTTCTGTAATAGCAGCACTAGATAACTAAGACAACCACCATATCAAGTATTTTTCACTCCCATCCTGTCACAGCCTATCCTCTTATCTGGCTTTATTTATCTTCATAAAACTTATCACCATCTTACTGTGTGTGTGTATTCCTATTTAATAATTTATTTTATGCACCTCTGACCGGATATATTATTTGCTCAGCTTCTTAGATTATTTGCTCAGCATACAGATTTACTGAGCAAATAATCTGAGAAAAGGACTGCTTTAAAGTGTTGAAAAGCAAAAATGTCACCTGAAGACTAAGGTGTGCCTGACCCAAGTCATGGTATTTTCATTTGCATCATATACATGTGAAAGCTGGACAATGAATAAGGAAGACCAAAGAAGAACTGACGCCTGAATATGATGTTGGCAAAGAATATTGAATATACCATGGACTGCCAAAGAACAAACAAATCTGTCTTAGAAGAAATACAACCAGAATGCTCCTTAAAAGCAAGGATGGGGAGACTGTGTCTTACATTCTTTGGACATGTTTTCATGATGAATCAGTCCCTGGAGAAGGACATCATGCTCGGCAAAGTACAGCGTCTGCGGAGAAGAGGAAGACCCTCAACGAGGTGGATTGACACAGTGGCTACAACAATGAGCTCAAGCATAAGAAATATTGTGAGGATGGCACAGGAGAGGGCAGTGCTTCATTGTGTGGTACATAGGGTCGCTATGAGTCCAAACTGACTGAACGACACCTAACAACAGCAACAACCAGATATAAGTTCCATGTGAATAAGGACTTCATCTGTTTTCTTCATTGCTATATCAGGGTTTTTTTTATATCAATGAGGCTGAGGAGAGTCTTAAACATGTAACAGTTACTTTAAAAGAATTTGTTGAGTGAATGTAAGAATTATGAAAAAATGGTCACCTAAACTCAACCCCTTTTCTACCAATTCAAACATATCTGCCTTTCTTAAGTAAAAACCTTCTGAATAGTACAGGCAACTGAGTGAAAATGAGGCCTTTGTCTTTTCACTGTGTAGTGGGACCCAGTATGGAGAACTAGTCCAAGCCTGTCTCCATAGCGCATGAAGATGATAATTGGAGAACTGGAACAGGGTTAGGAAAGAAGTAGACTACAACCGAAAAAGTAAGAGAAAAGGGTGTAATTAGAAAATGCATATATCAGAACAGGAAGAAGGGAAGAAACAGTGGTGAACAATGAATTTTCAAGTAATTATAGTTGTCTCTCTAGATTATTAACTCTGTATCAGTATGTATAGACTCATTGAGATTATAAAATATAAATGTAAAAACAAAGACTCTTGAAAGAGAAGTCACACACCGTAGAGGGAAATCTGATAATAGCCTAGATAAAATAAGTACACGCTAAGCAACAAACAGGAATTAGAAGCAATCATGGAGAGGTTGAAAGTAAAAATATTCCAATGGATTTATTTGGTCAGGGCTGCTGGAGGGTGGACAGAAGACAGAGGACAGACAGAACTGTAGTATAAGTATCTCAAAGGTTTAATTTTATTAGAGTGGAAGAGGAAGTAGATGGAATTATATATATCAATACAATTGAGAAAAGTACATTGGGGGTGAAATAGTAGTTCATTTGTTAGGAAAGGAAACTCTGGTGGCATAGTGGCTAAGTGCTACGGCTGTTAACCAAGAGGTCGGCAGTTCAAATCTGCCAGGCACTCCTTGGATACTCTATGGGGCAGTTCTACACTGTCCTATAATAGGGTCGCTATGAGTAGGAATCGATTGGATGGAAGTGGGTTTGGTTTTTTTGGTGAGTTCAGGGACAGAGACAATAATTGTTAACGGGAAGAAAAACAATAGCACAAATTTGAAAGGAAAAAGTAGAAAAAAAAGCAAATTAATCAAACCCTGAAAAATAAATATATGGAGAAGTAATAAAGCAATACAAAATTAATAACAAAACATGGAAGGAGAACAATCAATACTCTTCAGAGTAAGATAGCAGACATCACAGTCTCTACAACATATCACCCATAAAGTCTGGTATATAGTGTACATGTCTTAGTCATCTAGTGCTGCCATAACAGAAATACCACAAGTGGATAGCTTTAACAAAGAGAAATTTATTTTCTCACAGCCTAGTAAGTTACAAGTTCAAATTCAGGGCTTTGGCTACAGGGGAAGGATTTCTCTCTCTGTTGGCTCTGAAGGAAAGTACTTGTCCTCAATCTTCCCCTGGTCAAGGAGCTTCTCAGATGCAGGGAACCCTGGTCCAAAGGACATGCTGTGCTCCTGGAGCTGCTTTCTTGGTGGTATGAGGTCCCCAACTCTCTGCTTGCTCCTCTTTACTTTTATGTCTTGAGAGATAAAAGGTGGTGCAGGTCACATCTCAGGGAAAATCCCTTTACATTGGGTCAGGGAGGTGACCTGAGTAAGGGTGGTGTTACAACGCCACCCTAATCCTCTCAACACAAAATTACAATCACAAAATGGAGGACAACCAAAGAATACTGGAAATCATGGCCTAACCAAGTTGATACACACATTTTTGGGAGGACATAATTCAATCCATGACAGTATATATTACTAGATATATGGATTGGTATGTGTCTTAGGCTGGATTCTCTAAAGAAGCATATATATACATATCAAAAACCAAAAAACCAAACCCATTGCCCTTGAGTTGATTCCAACTAATAACAACCCTGTAAGACAAAGTAGAACTGCCCCACAGGGTTTCCAAGGAGCAGCTGGTGGATTTGAACTGCCGATGTTTTGGCTAGCAGCCAAACAAACCACTGCCCCAACAGGGCCCCATACTTGTATGTGTGTGTGTATACACATATATATATATATATATATATATATATATATATATACACATGCATATGTATCTCAAGGAAATAGCTCACTTGGTCGTAGAGGCTGGTAAGCCCTTGTCCATGGGTCAGGCATCGGGTTGAAGGCTTCTTCTGACTCAGGTAGATTCAGGGGCTGTCTAACCCAAGATTGGCAGGTAAGATTGCTGGCTGTTGCCTCACATGCTACGGAGGCTGATGAGTCCCAATATCTGCAGGCAATACAGCAGACCACTGGCTCAAGTCCCAAGACCAGAAGTCACATGATGATGAGCTGGATGCAGGCTCCAGAGCAAGCAAAAGCCGGAGAGCTATGCCAGAATGTCCATGTATATTGGATGCAAGCCACGCCAATGAGGAAACTCCCCTTACAACTGATTGGCTGATCATATCAGATCATATCATGAAGGCGATTACAGTATATCACAAAAAGGAAGATAATTACATCATTATATAAGTGTCAAACCTTTGATAATCACAGCCCAACCAAGTTGACACATAACCTTAACCATCAAAGACCACCTCTTGGCAACTTGGCATCTGAGCACATATTCCTAAACCATACACAATCTCTACATAAAGACAATTAAAAAGTCATCTCAATTGATATTCCGTCAGTTCCAGGAGGCTTGTTTTTCACCAATGCCTTCAGTGCAGCTTGGACCTCTTCCTTCAGTACCATCGGTTCCTGATCATATGCTACATCTTGAAATGGCTGAACGTCAACTAATTCTTTTTGGTATAATGACTCTGTGTATTCCTTCCATCTTCTTTTGATGTTTCCTGCGTTGTTTAATATTTTCCCCGTAGAATCCTTCACTATTGCAGCTTGAATTTTTTCTTCAGTTCTTTCAGCTTAAGAAATGCCTAGCATGTTTTTCCCTTTTGGTTTTCTATCTCCAGCTCTTTACATATGTCATTATAATACTTTGTCTTGTTGAGAGGCCCTTTGAAATCTTCTGTTCAGTTCTTTTACTGAACATATCAACAAATGGATACAGCTCTGGAGGTGCTCACTCGTCTATGTCAAGAAATATGGAAGACAGTTCCCTGGTCAACTGACTGGAAGAGATCCATATTTATGCCTATTCCCAAGAAAGGTGATCCAACCGAATGGGGAAATTATAGAACAATATCATTAATATCACACGCAAGCAATATTTTGCTGAAGATCATTCAAAAATGGCTGCAGCAGTATATCCACAGGGAACTGCCAGAAATTCAGGCCAGTTTCAGAAGAAGATGTGGAACCAGGGATGTCATTGCTGATGTCAGATGGATCCTGGCTGAAAGCAGAGAATACCAGCAGGATGTTTACCTGTGTTTTATTGACTACGCAAAGGCATTTGATTGTGTGGATCATAACAAATTATGGATAACATTG
Source organism: Elephas maximus indicus (assembly GCF_024166365.1). NCBI lineage: Eukaryota > Metazoa > Chordata > Mammalia > Proboscidea > Elephantidae > Elephas > Elephas maximus. Next base: position 77,663,398 of record NC_064846.1, on the reverse strand, counting down.
CGAAGAATGGGAATTCCAGAACACCTAATTGTGCTCATGAGGAACCTTTACATAAATCAAAAGGCAGTTGTTGGGACAGAACAAGGGGATAATGAGTGGTTTAAAGTCAGGAAAGGTGTGTGTCAGGGTTGTATCCTTTCAGTATACCTATTCAATCTGTATGCTGAGCAAATAATCCAAGAAGCTGGATTATATGAAGGAGAACAGGGCATCAGGATTGGAGGAAGACTCATTAACAACCTGCATTATGCAGATGAAACAACCTTGCTTGCTGAAAGTGAAGAGGACTTGAAGCATTTATTAATGAAGATCAAAGAACCACAGCCTTCAGTATGGATTGCACCTCAACATAAAGAAAACAAAAATCCTCACAACTGGACCAATGAGCAACATCATTGATAAACGGAGAAAAGATTGAAGTTGCCAAGGATTTCATTTTACTTGGATCCACAATCAACAGCCATGGATGCAGCAGTCAAGAAATCAAATGACACATTGCATTTGGCTAATCTGCTGCAAAATGCCTCTTTTAAGTGTTGAAAAGTAAAGATGTCACCTTGAAGACTAAGGTGCACCTGACCCAAGCCATGGTATTTTCAACTGCATCATATGCATGTGAAAGTTGGACAATAAATAAGGAAGACTGAAGTATAGAATTGATGCCTTTGAATTGTGGTGTTGGTGAAGAATATTGAATATACCACAGACTGCCAAAAGAATGAACAAATCCGTCTTGGAAGAAGTACAACCAGAATCCTCCTTAGAAGCAAGGATGGCGAGACTGTGTCTTACATGCTTTGGACATGTTGTCAGGAGAGATCAGTCTCTGGAGAAGGACATCATGCTTGGCAAAATACAGGGTCAGTGGAAAAGAGGAAGACCCTCAACAAGGTGGATTGACACAGTGGCTGCAATAATGAGCTCAAGCATAACAACGATTGTAAGGATGGCACAGGACTGGGCAGTGTTTCGTTCTGTTGTGCATAGGGTCGCTATGAGTCGGAATTCACTTGACGGCACCTAACAACAACAAAAACAACATAAAGTCATGCTTGTGCCTAACATGGTACAACTAATATGTGTACAACCAAAACTGCGCTAGCCCTATTTACATTTCGTAAGCAAAGGAAACAAAAATATTAGATGCACACATACAAGGAAGGAATACTCATAACAATTACAGTTCTCGTTTCTGCAGCTGGTCATGTGGTCACAACTGGGATTTAGAACTACCTTCTTCCTCCACCCATTCCATATTCCCTTAGCCCTCAACAAGCACTTCAGGTTGTTATGGTTCTTTGCGTGGTGGGGTGATCTGAACCTTCATTCCTGAAGAGTCTTGGCCGTTAGTACTCGTATCGGAATTGGGTTGCTATAGTTTTTCATTGACTTTAATCACAAGGCATGGGGGTATTAAGAGACATCCTAAGGGATCTCCTGTATTCCAGACATATTCTTCTTTACCTCCATTCTGTAATATCAATCCGATTTTCCTTTGGTAATCAGGATCAATCACACCAGTCAGCATGGTAACTCCCTTCTTTGCCTGTTGATCCAGAGACATGAGGAGCCCAAAGTGGCAAGGAGGCATTATTAACTTCCAGTTCAATGGAATCAGTGTCGTGACTCCTGACGGGAACATTCTTCCCTTTGGAACTAAGATATCTAGACCCACACAGCACAGAGTCATGGGGAGAGGAAGCAAAATTTTTGCTAGTGGGTCACTAGGGACAATAGTGAGTGGTACCACTCCCATTTCCACCCGTTTATTCCTGGACCCATGAGTCCTGGCTATGGGCAAAACAGCACCATATATTGGACACTGGTTTAGAGCACATACAGCTTCCCAGAGAACACTCCCCAAATCCTGCAAGATATTACCACCTAGCTGGCGCCATAATTGCATCTTTAAGAGGCTATTCCATTGTTTTATCAAGCCAGCTGCTTCAGGATAAAGATGAACATGGTAAAACCAGTGAAGTCCATGAGCATGGGTGGACTGCCACATTTCATTTGCTATAAAGTAAGTCCCTTGACCTGAGGCAATACTGTGTGGGATACCTTGACGGAAGATAAGACATTCTGTGAGTCCACAGATGGTAGTTTTGGCAAAAGTATTGTGTGTGGGGGAGGCAAATCTATATCCAGAGTAAGTGTCTATCCCAGTAAGAAAAAAACACTGCCCTGTTTATGATGGATATAGACCAGTGTAACCCGGTTGCTGGCTGATCACCTCGAGGAATGGTGCCATATCAGGGACCCAGTGTTGGTCTTTGATGCTGGCAGATTGAGCTCTCGGCAGTGGCTGTAGCCAAGTCAGCTTTGGCGAGTGAAAGCCCATGTTGTTGAGCTCATGCACAGCCTCAGTCCCTGGGCAAGGTGTCATGGACTGAATTATGTTCCCCCAAAAATGCGTGTATCAACTTGGTTAGTCCATAATTCCCAGTATTCTGTGGTTGTCTTCCATTTTGTGATTGTAATTTTATGTTGAGAGGATTAGGGTGGGATTGTAACGCCACCCTTATGCAGGTCTCCTCCAATTTCCAAGGTAAAGGGAGTTTCCCTCGGGTGTAGCCTGCACCACCTTTTATCTCTCAAGAGATAAAAGGAAAGGGAAGCAAGCAGAGTTGGGGATCTCATACCACCAAGAAAGCAGCACCAAGAGCAGGGCGTCCTTTGGACCTGGCGTTCCTGCACCTGAGAAGCTCCTCAACCAGGGGAAGATTGAGGACAAGGACCTTTGTCCAGCACTGACAGAGAAAGCCTTCCCCTGGAGCTGGCATGTTGAATTTAGACTTTTAGCCTACTTTACCATGAGGAAATAAATTTCTCTTTGTTAAAGCCATCCACTTGTGGTATTTCTGTTATGGCAGCACTAGACGACTAAGACACAAGGATTGGCCACTTTGCTCATGAGCCCATTGGGCAATGACAGGAGTAGCTGGAGAAAGAGGTTGGGTGGTTTCCACAGAATTCAGGAACTTATCCACTTGATTGTTCAAATCCTCCTCTGCCGAGGTAATCTTTTGGTGAACATTCACATGATACACAAATATCTTCACTTCTTTGGCCCATTCTGAGAGGTCTATCCACATACTTTATCCCCATACCTTCTTGTCACAATTTTCCAATCGTGTTCCTTCCAAGTCCCCGATCACCCACCCAAACCATTGGCAATGGTATACAATCAATATACAGTCAGATATCTGGCCATTTCTCCTTCCAGGTAAAGTGAACAAACATGTGCATTACTCAATTTCTGCCCATTGATGGGGTTTCCCTTTCACCACTGTTCTTCAGGGAGGCTTAGGGGCTGTAGTGCTACCATTGTCCACTTTCGAGTGGTACCTGCATATTGTGCAGAACCAGTTGTAAACCAGGCACGAGTTTTCTCTTCTTCAGTCAACTGATCATAAGGAACTCCCCATGATGCCATAGGTGCTAACTGAGAGAGGGAAGGTAATGTGACAGGAGTGGAGACCATGGGCATTTGGGCCACTTCCTCATGCAACTTACTTGTGCCTTAAGGTCCTGCTCAAGCCCAATCTCGTGTATACCACTTCCATTTAATGATGGAGTGTTATTGTACACTTCTGAATTTGACTCTATAGGTCAGACAACAGCCAGTTCATGATGGGCAGCACAGGCCACATGATGACTTGGTGGCCCACAGTTAAGTGTTCAGTCTCTACCAAGGCCCAATAACAAGCCAAAAGCTGTTTCTGAGAAGAGTAGTTATCTGCAAAGGATGGCAAGGCTTTCCAAAATCCTAAGCGCTTGCACTGTGATTCACCAATAGGGGCCTGCCAAAGACTCCAATCAGCATCTCTATCTGCCACTGACGCTTCAAACACCATTAGATGAGCCAGATCACATGGCCCACATGGATAAGCAACTTGCACGGCAACCTGAACCTGTTGCAGAGCCTTCTATTGTTCTGGGCCCCACTTAAGACTAGCAACTTTTTGAGTCTCTTGATAAGTAGACCAGAGTAGCACACACAAATGTGGAATATGCTGCCTCCTAAATCCAAAGAGGTCCACCAGGAGTTGTGTCTCAATTTAGTTGTGGGAGGGGCCAGTTGCAGTAACTTCCTTCACTTTAAAAGGGATATCCTAACACGACCCACGTCACTGGAACCCTAGAAATTTCACTGAAGTGGAAGGCATCTGAATTTTTGTGGGATTAATTTCCCACCCTCTAGCATGCAAATGTTTTACCCATAAGTCCAGAGTTATAGACACTTCTTCCTTACTAGGCCCACCCAGTCAGCATAATGTCATGAATGTAATGGACCAGTGTGAGTCTTGTGGTAGAGAAAGGCGATCAAATCCCTGTGGATGAAATTATGACATAGAGCTGGAGAGTTGTTATACCCCTTAAGTAGGACAGGGAAGGTGTATTGCTGGCCTTGTCAGCTGAAGACAAACTACTTCTGGTGTTCCTTCAAAACTGGAATTAATGGTGTTGGCCAAATCAATAGCTTCATACCAGGTACCAGGAAATACATTAATTATGCTCAAGCAATGAAACCATATCTGGAATAGCAGCTGCAATTGGAGTCACCACCTAGCGAAGTTTTCAGTAATCTACTACCACTACCATTCTCCAAGATCCATCTGTTTTTCTGGACAGGCCAAATAAGCGAGTTGAATGGGGATGTGGTGGGAATCACCACCCCTGCATGGTTCAAGTCCTTGATGGTGACAGTAATCTCTGAAAGCCTTCCAGAAATGCCATATTGGTTTCCATTTCCTATTTTTTTCTAGGTAAGGGCAGTTCTAATAGTTCCACTTGGCTTTTACTACCATAATAGCACTTACACCACTTGTCAGGGATCCAGTGTGCATGTTCTGCCTTCCCTGAGCAATCTGTTCCAATTATGCATGCTGGAACTGGGAAATCACTACAGGATGGGTTCAGGAACACACTGGACCTATTGCGAGGCAGATATAAGCTAAGGCTCCATTAATAACCTGACCTCCATATGCCCCCATTCTGACTGGTGGGCCACAGTGATGTTTTGGGTCTCTTGAAACTAGTGTCAGATAAGAGGCAGTACCCAGTAATCTACAAAAAGACCGATTATTTCCTTTTCCCCAGTGAACAGCCACTCTAGTAAAATGTTGTGGATCCCTTTGGGGAAGACTGGGAGAAAGGTTAACAGTAAAATATTTGGCAGTGTACTGGGTTCCTTCCTCAAATGGACTCAGCCTCATCTTCAAGGATTTGTGGGTCTGTAAACTGGCTCAAGTCTGGAAATTAATCGGGAGACCATGACTCTCTATTCTGGCAATTCAAGTTAGTTGCTGTTCACTTCATCTAGAATTCCTCCACTGGTACAGATCAAGTAAATGTTTAGTAAATTCCCCATCTATTTCACTCCATGGGATGCCATGACTAAGTTACCAACACCATAAGTCCATACAAGCCTGACTATTCTGACTACTGCTTTGACTCCACTGTCCATTATGGTAACCATGCCCACTTTGTCTTTGTCAATTGAGGGCCACCACTTGGCCCCTACCACCATAGGGTCCAATCAGCTCCACTGTAGTTAGCTGTCTTAATTCAGTTAGGGCAGTCCTCACTGCCCAATATGACTTACATAAAATAGCAATCACAGCAGTCTTAAAGGATGCTGGGGCTCCCTTCACAAATTTGTTCCTCACTGTTGTGGTTAAATGTGTGTCTTCTGGCTCTCCGTATGTGCTTCTGTGGGTCTAACCTGATAAATCTGCTCTAACACACCAATTTCCCTAATCCTTTAGAAACCTTCTTCTAAGCATACCAAGGCAGGTCTGGTACTTCAACATGATTTTGTGTAGGCCACCACATAATCCATTCCTCACTGACCCAAACAAATAAAATATTAGATCCTTTTGTAACCTCTCTAGCTGAAACATTGAATGAAGAATTTGTGTTTAATGGGCCCATATAGTAAACTCAGAGTGATCCTTGCTCCATTATCCCATACCCTTAATAACCATTCCCACACACATTCCCCACATTTCTGTTTATACATATTAGAAAAGTCAAACAGTTCTTTTGGATTGTAGTGTACCTCTTCCTGGGTCACAATTTGTACTTCACCTTTTGGGGCTCACTGGGACTGAAGGGTGGTTATAGGTCTAGAAGAAAAAATGGGTGGTGGGGATGTGTTCTGAGAATATTCATCAATGTCTTATAAGGCATTGGCCTCAAGTGTTGCCCCAAGTAATGACTCAGACAACTGCCCAGGCAATGACTCAGATGCCACCCTAGATTATATCTCAGACAAAGGCTCTTCAAACACAGCTGAATTAATCTCATTTGATGGGAGTGGAGGGGCTATTGGTTTTATTTGGCAGGATGGCTTAACAGATAAAGATGGGGTAATCTCTTCAGATGGGAGTGAGAGGGCTGCTTCTGCTGGCAAGAGCAGTTCAATGGAATTTAAAGGCCTGATGTTTCCAGCTTCCAGATTATCTGCCCATATGTCCCCATCCCAAGTTTCAGGATCCCATTTCTTCCCAACTAATACCCTCACTTTAACTTCGGGCACCATTCAAGGTTGGATATTGAATTGGCATTGTAATTCAGCCACTTTCATAATAAGACTCTGGGTTTGGTTTTCAGCGCTTTCAGCTCTGTTACTACAAGAAATTAGGTTTTTTTTTTTTAGGACACAAGTGGCAAATTTGAGGTCATTTATGTGATGCTTGAGCTGTGATTCTGAAGCCCTGGCTCATCTCTTTTTTTCATCACTTCATCTAGCAAAAGTAGGACCAACCAGCCAGCTTCCTTATACTTTTCATTCTAATAAAATTGTAGAAAAGTGTCAAATATGCAATCACTCAGAGCCTCACCTCTCACCAATACTTGATCTATTGGTAATGATATTTTGCATATTTCCATTGCTACCTCACACCATGGATTGGTAGTGCCGTCTTTACTACTAGAAGCAGTAATCAACATCTTTAAGATTAACCACACTTGAGGACCAATTTAGAAAAGTCATCCTCACAATTTTGTTTCTCTAGAACCACTCTAGGTACCAAACATCTTAGGTTGGATTCTCTAAGAAACAAAACCAATAAAGCATACATATATATGTGTGTGTATGTGTATACACACACACACACACACATACACACACATGTACAGAGACACAGAGAGAGAGAGAGATTTATCTCAAGGAAATGGTTCAAGTTGTTTTAGAGGCTGACAAGTCTCAAGTTAGTGGGTCAGGCAGCAGATTTCAGGCTTCACCTAACTCACATAGCTGCAGGGACTGATGAACCCAAGATTAGCAGGTCAGATGACAGGATGTTGGCCCACTGGCCCACGGTCTGTGGAGGTTAGTGAATTCATGATTGGCAGCCAATAAGGCAGGCCGCTGGCTCAAGTTCCAAGAATTGGAGGTCAGATTATGACGAGCCGAATGGAGGATCCAGAGTGAGCAAAAGTCAGTAAGCTTTGCCAGAATGTCTATATATATTGGATGTAAGCAATGCCCCAAAGAAACTTCCCTTACAACTTATTGGCTGATAACATCATAATTCATCATAGAGGTGATTACTTTATATCACAAAATGGAGAACAATTAGATCATTACATAACTGTCAAACTACATAATTATATAACCGCCAAACCACTGAGAATCATGGTCCAGCAAAGATGACACAATCCTTAACCATCACAGCATAAAAATGTGAACAGCATAAAAATGTGAAATCATTTCAAGAGAAATGATTAATAGAAGCATATCCAAAGATAAGTCAGATGTTGGAACTAGCAGATACTTTTCAAACAGCTATTATTACTATTTTCAGGAATTTACAAGAGAAGGTGAATACAATAGAGAAGAGAGGGAGAATTTTAAGAGAGATAAGGAAACTTTAAATGGAGGTGTCAGAAGTGAAAAATACAGTATCTGGAATTAAAAAAAAAATCAGAGGGTCATACCAGAAGATTTGATACCACACAATAAATTACCAATACACATTAAGACAGATCAATATAATTATCCAAACTTAAAGACTGCTAAAAATAGAATTTAAAAACTTAAAAAAAGGCAGTGATCTTTGGAATAATATCAAATGTTCTAAAATTCCTGTATTTGGAATTTCAGGAGAGCAGAGAGAAAACAAGGCAGAAAAAGTATTTGAGAAAATAATGGCAATTTTTTTTTAATTATGCTCAAAACTTCAACACAGAGAAGCAAAAATCTTTGCAAAACCCGTAGTGAATCTAGGCACATGATAGTCAAAGTTCTGAAAATCAAAAATGAACAGAAAATCTTAAAATTAGCCAGGGAGCATTGGAAACATTTTGTTCAGAAAGAAATAGTAATAAAGATTATTATGGCTGTTTTTACAGTAAAAAAGATGGGAAAACAGAAGTCAAGGGAACGGCATTTTTAAATGCTGAAAAATGTGCAAACCTAGAGCTCTATATCTAATAAAAATAGCTTTCAAGTAGGAAGAGAACATTCAGACATTTTCAGACAAATAAAATGTGAGAACGTTTACCACCAGCAGACCTACACTAAAATGTTAAAAGAAGTTCTTTAGCAGAGGAGAAAAAATACCAGCTTGAAATTATAATCTTCAGGTATACGGATCACTGGAAATGGCAAATACTTGAATAAATGTAAAAGACTGTTTTTTCCCTCTTTTATTAGATTTTTTAAAACCTACTAAAACTAATGAGAGTATTTAGCAAGGTCTCAGGGTACAAGGTTGATATATTAGAAAGTAGTTGTATTTCTATAAACTAGCAGTGAACAATCAGAAATTGAAATTTAAAAATGTAAACATATGTTCAATGTTTATTTGCTGAAAACTACGAATTATTGAGAAGGAAAATTAAGAGGCGCAAATAAATAAATATGCCATTTTTTAAAATAATAGAAAACTCAATATTGTAAAGATGCCGATTCCCCCAATTGATCTACAGATTCAACGCAATCCCAAACAAAATCCCAACAGGTATTTTTTGAAGAAACTTACAAAATATTTCTAAAAATATATAGGAAAAAGCAAATTATCTCAAATAGGTGAAACAGTTCTAAAAAAGAAGTGCAATTTGAGAGACTCATACTGTATTATGAAGTCCTTGGGTAGTGTGCAAATGGCTAATGTGTTCAGCTGCTAATCAAAAGTTTGGAGGTTCGAGTCCACTCAGAGGCATCTTGAAAGAAAGGTCAGGCAATCTACTTACAAAAATCAGCCATTGAAAACTCTGTGGAGTAGACTTCTATTCTCACACACACGGGGTTGCCATAAGTTGGAATCCACTCGAAGGCAACTGGTTTTTTATACTGTATTACAAAGTAATAGTAATCAAGATAACGTGGTATTAACAAACACATCCCCAACGTGTCTGTCAGTTTGTCGTACTGTGGGGGCTTACGTGTAGCTGTGATGCTGGAAACTATACCACTGGTATTCAGATACCAGCTGGTCACCCATGGAGGACAGGTTTCAACTGAGCTTCCAGACTAAGACAGACTAGGAACAAGGACCCAGCAGTCTACTTCTGAAAAGCATTAGCCAGTGAAAACCTTACGAATAGCAGTGGAACATTGTCTGATATAGTGCTGGAAGATGAGCCCCCCAGGTTGGAAGGTACTCAAAAGATGACTGGGGAAGAGCTGCCTCCTCAAAGTAGAGTCGACCTTAATGACGTGGATGGAGTAAAGCTTTTGGGACCTTCATTTGCTGATGTGGCATGACTCAAAATGACAAGGAACAGCTGCAAACATCCATTAAAAATCGGAACCTGGAATGTACGAAGTATGAATCTGGGAAAATTGGAAATTGTGAAAAATGAAATGGAATGCATAAACATCAATATCCTAGGCATCAGTGACCTGAAATGGGCTGGTATTGGCCATTTTGAATCAGACAATCATATAGTCTACTATGCTGGGAATGACAACTCGAAGAGGAATGGTGTTGCATTCAATGTCAAAAAGAGCGTTTCAAGATCTATCCTGAAGTACAACGCTGTCAGTGATAGGATAATACCCATACACCTACAAAGAAGACCAGTTAATACGACTATGATTCAAATTTACGCACCAACCACTAGGGCCAAAGATGAAGAAATAGAAGATTTTTATCAGCTGCTGCAGTCTGAAATCGATCAAACATGCAATCAAGATGCATTGATAATTACTGGCAATTGGAATGGGAAAGTTGGGAACAAAGAAGAAGGATCAGCAGTTGGAAAATATGGTCTTGGTGATAGAAACAATGCCAGAGATCGAATGATAGAATTTTGCAAGACCAACGACTTCTTCATTGCAAATACCTTCTTTCACCAACATAAATGGCGGCTATACTCATGGACCTCACCAGATAGAACACACAGAAATCAAATTGACTACATCTGTGGAAAGAGATGATGGAAAAGCTCAATATCATCAGTCAGAACAAGGCCAGGGGCCGACTGTGGAACAGACCATCAGTTGCTCACATGCAAGTTCAAGCTGAAACTGAAGAAAAACAGAGCAAGTCCACGAGAGCCAAAATATGACCTTGAGTATATCCCACCTGAATTTAGAGACCACCTCAAGAACAGATGTGACACATTGAACACTAGTGACTGAAGACCAGATGAGTTGTGGAATGACATCAAGGACATCATACATGAAAAGCAAGAGGTCACTGAAAAGACAGGAAAGAAAGAAAAGACCAAGATGGATGTCAGAGGAGACTCTGAAACTTGCTCTTGAGCGTCAAGCAGCTAAAGCAAAAGGAAGAATTGATGAAGTAAAAGAACTGAACAGAAGATTTCAAAGGGTGGCTAGAGAAGACAAATTAAAGTATTAGAATGACATGTGCAAAGAGCTGGAGACGGAAAACCAAAAGGGAAGAACACGCTCGGCGTTTCTCAAGTTGAAAGAACTGAAGAAAAAATTCAAGGCTCGAGATGCAATAGTGAAGGATTCCATGGGGAAAATATTAAATGACACAGGAAGCATCAAAAGAAGATGGAAGGAATACACAGAGTCATTATACCAAAAAGAATTAGTCGGTGTACAACCATTTTGAGAGGTGGTATATGATCAGGAACTGATGGTATTGAAGGAAGAAGTCCCAGCTGCTCTGAAGGCATTGGCAAAAATAAGGCTCCAGGAATTGATGGAATATCAATTGAGGTGTTTCAACAAACAGATGCAGCGCTGGAGGTGCTCACTCGTCTATGCCAAGAAGTATGGAAGACAGCTTCCTGGCCAGCTGACTGGAAGAGACCCATATTTATGCCTATTCCCAAGAAAGGTGATCCAACCGATTGTGGAAATTATAGAAGAATATCATTAATATCACACAGAAGCAAAATTTTGCTGAAGATCATTCAAAAACGGCTGCTACAGTATATCGACAGGGAACTGCCAGAAATTCAGGCTGGATTCAGAAGAGGACGTGGAACCAGGGGTATCATTGCTGATGTCAGATGGATCCTGGCTGAAAGCAGAGAATACCAGAAAGATGTTTACCTGTGTTTTATTGACTATGCAAAGGCATTCGACTGTGTGGATCATAACAAACTATGGATAATACCGCAAAGAATGGGAATTTCAGAACACTCAATTGTGCTCATGAGGAAACTGCATAGATCAAGAGGCAGTTGTTCAGACAGAACAAGGAGACAGTGATTGGTTTAAAGTCAAGAAAGGTGTGCATCAGGGTTGTATTCTTTCACCATACCTATTTAATCTGTGTGCTGAACAAATAATACGAGAAACTGGACTAAAAGAAGAAGAACAGGGCATCAGGATTGGAGGAAGACTTATTAACAACCTGCATTATGCAGATGAAACAACCTTGCTTGCTGAAAGTGAAGAGGACCTGAAGCACTTACTAATGAAGATCAAAGACCACAGCCTTCAGTATGGATTGCACCTCAAGATAAAGAAAGCAAAAATCCTCACAACTGGACCAATGAGCAACATCATGATAAATGGAGAAAAGATTGAAGTTGTCAAGGATTTCATTTTACTTGGATCCACAATCAACAGCCATGGAAGCTGCAGTCAAGAAATCAAAAGACGCATTGCATTGGGTAAATCTGCCGCAAAGGACCTCTTTAAAGTGTTGAAGAGCAAAGATGTCACCCTGAAGACTAAGGTGCGCCTGACCCAAGCCATGGTATTTTCAATCGCATCATATGCGTGTGAAAGCTGGACAATGAATAAGGAAGACCGAAGAAGAATTGACACCTTTGAATTGTGGTGTTGGCAAAGGATATGGAATATACCATGGACTGCCAGAAGAACGAAGAAATCTGTCTTGGAAGAAGTGTGGCCAGAATGCTCCTTAGAGTCAAAGATGGCAAGACTGCATCTTACATATACTTTGGACATGTTGTCAGGAGAGATCAGTCCCTGGAGAAGGCCATCATGCTTGGCAGAGTGCAGGGTCAGCGGAAAAGAGGAATCCCCTCAATGAGGTGGATTGACACAGTGGCTGCAACAATGAGCTCAAGCATAACAACGATTGTGAGGATGGCGCAGGCCGGGCAGTGTTACGTTCTGTTGTGCATAGGGTCGCTATGAGTCGGAACTGACTCGATGGCACCTAACAACAACAGACACATAGACATTTAAATGAGGAACATAAAGGGTGCAGAAATACACTTTCACATATGTGGTAAATTGATTTTTGACAAATGTAAAAGGTAATTAAATGAGAAATGGGTAACTTCAACAATTAATGCTGGAAGAATTGGATATCCGTATTAAAAAGATTACTTCAAGCCTTAACTTGAATGATAAAAACAAAAAAAACTGAAAGCAAACAATGTATCTAAATGTAAAATTAAAACATAAAACTTTTGAGAGAAACATAGAAGGAAATCTTGGTGACCTTAGTGAAACTAAAATTCACGAACTAATACATAGACCCGGAACGAAAAGACTTGTGGCTGAATATATAAGGGCCACTTACAAGTCAGTAGTAAAAGGACAAACAACCTAAGCAAAAAAAAAAAAAAGGGCAAAAGATGTGGGCACTTCACCAAAGAAGAGAGATGGATGTCAAATAAGCAGATGCAAGATGTTCACTATCATTAGTTATTAGTTATTAGATGGATTCAAATTAAAACCACAATAAGATACCACTTCACACCTACTAGAATTGTTTTTTTTTAGAAAAGAAAATACTGACAATACAAAGTGCTTGTAAGAATGCTGACCATTGGAACTTTTGTGCAATTGTTGATGAGAACGTAAAATGGTTCAGTCATTTTGGAAAAGTATGGTACTTTATTATAAAGTTAAGCATACACCCAGGTATCTCAGCAGGAGAAATGAAAACATATTTTAACACAAAGACCTGCACATCTGTGTTTATAACAGCTTTATTCATAATAGTAATTTTTTAAAAGGAAACAACCAAATGTGAATCAAAAAACAAATTGTAGTTCATCTATAATTGGAATACTGTTCAGAGATAAAAATGAATGAATTACTGATACAACAGCGTGGATGAATCACAAAAGCATTATGCAAAGTGTAAGAAGCCATACACAAAAGGCTACGTATTGACAATTACGTTTACTGCACATTCTCAAAAACGTAAAACTACAGGAGCAGAATCCAGAGAGCAGCATCTGCCAGGGTTTTGGGAGTAGTTGGTGAGAAGTGATTAAAAAAGTGCACAAGGGGATTTTTTTTCTTGTGATGGTGATTACAAAATTGTATTCATTTGTCAAATTCCATCAAATTCACACTGTAAAAAGGTGAATTTTATTGCATGTAAGTTGTTGTTGTTAGGTGCAGTCTGGTCGGTTCCGACTCATAGCGACCCCACGTACGACAGAACAAAACACTGCCCGTTCCTGCACCATCCTCACAATTGTCATGCTTCAGCCCATTGTTGCAGCCACTACGTCAATCCATCTCCTTGAAGGTCTTCCTCTTTTTCACTAGCCCTCTACTTTACCAAGCATGATGTCCTTCTCCAGGGACTGATCCCTCCTGAAAACATGTCCAAAGTATGTGAAATGTAATCTTGCCATCCTTTTGATTTATACCACTACAAATCTGATGAGAAAAAAAGACAATTTACTGTTTATAGCAAAAATAATAGTGCATTTTGGGTTTTAGAACATATGCAAATGTAAAATCTATGACAAAAATAGTACAAAGGATGGTGGGGTAAATGGAACTATATACTGTCATAAGATTTTTACAAAAATAATATGAAGTGAATTAAAGCAATTTTATTATTTATTAACATTAAAAAGACTGAAAATTCTAAAAAAAAAAAAAAAAACTATTGGATTTGGGTGAAAGAAAAATGCCCACAATGTGTAGTTTACAATATAACCCACTGCTGTACAATATACAAACTTTAAAAAGCGATAAAGGTTGAAAATGATGTGATGAGTAAAGAGATAGCAAGAAAATACCAATAAAAATAATTCAAAAGCCACAATATGAGTTTAGAAAAGGCAGTGTTTAAAGTAAACAGCAGTAAAGAGTAAATGAATATTATATAATAAGCAGCATATTTTTATGAAATTGTAGTCATAAACCTGTAAAAAAAAAAAAAAGCAATATAGCAAGTAAGGCAAAAAAAAAGAATTGAAACAGAAGATAAGGTGTTTTAAACCAGGATTATATGGGAGCAGTGGTTGTTAGGTGATAAAATTCTTGCCTTCCATGCAGGAGACCCAGGTTCGATTCCCGGCCAATGCACCTCCTGTGCAGCCATTACCCATCTGTCAGTGGATACTTGTATGTTGCTATCATGCTGAGCAAGTTTCAGCAGAGCTTCCAGACTAAGACAGACTAGGAAGAAATGCCTGGCGATATACTTCCAAACATCAGCCAATGAAAAGCCTATGGATCACAAGCATCTGTTCCTTTTGTGCATGGTCCCCGTGAGTCGGGGTTGACTCACGGGCAGCTAAAAACAACAATAATTATAAGTGGTATTAGATAGCTTTTTCAGAAGAGGTCTTATGTAGTGAATTATAGTATATATGAACACAAAAGAGTTGCATAGTGCAAACAGTAAACCTGATTCAAAGGTATATAGAAAGAGGTAATTATTTTTCTACACACGTAGGCCATTTACACAAAAAAATTATTATAAATTTGGTTACAAATAAAACTTTAAGGCATTTTTAAAAGCAGAAATTTTGCAAAACATTCTAATTATAATCATATAAATTTAAGAATAAATGAAAATATCAGTCCAAAACCTTAGATATCTGAAAATTCTGAAGCACACTACAATATAATCCATTAATCAAAAAGAAGGTATTAAAAGGAAAATTACAAATTATCTAAAAAGTAGTGAAAAGGAGAACTTTCCCCACAACTAGGTTTAGGATGACTCAAAAGTATAATCAGAAAAGAAAATGTTAATCCTTCATTGCCTTCATTGTTATTTAAAAAATTTTAAATCACGGAGTTTTTCAAATATACACAAAATTAGATAGAATATATAATAAGCCCCGTGTGTGTCATTCAGCTTCAATAATTATCAACATTTTGCCAATATTTTTTAATCTATCCCTTTTCTTTATTCCTTGAATAATTTAAAATCAAATCCTGGGTATATCATTTCATCCATAAATATTTTCAGTATGCATATACCCCACATTGAGAATATGGCTGAATAATTCCTTGTGATGTTTTGTAAATGTTTATTTTTGCTTAGTATATCCTTGTAACTGATTCTAGATGTAGAGGCGCCTTAGTTTAAGAGGTATGCATTTATGAATACATATATATATGTATGAAGACTCCTTCATAGGTGAAACCATGTACTTCTTGCTGCATTGGATCATGAGGCACATAGTATATGGTTTTTCTACTTTTAGTGATGCTAAAATTGATCCGTAGGTAGGTGTTTTCAGCCTGATCCATCTAATAGGGTATTCCATTAAACATTCTTCTAATAGTTTTACTATCCATGATACATGATTTCCTAAAGAAAAACAAAAATGTGATTTTTAAAATTTATCATTTCTTCTGCATTTATTAGCCATATTTATCTGTAATGAAAAACATTTCCTCATCAACTATTTGTTTCTCCTGAAATATAGCTTGTCAGGAAGAGCAGGATAAATGTTTGATTATCTCCCTTTGTTTATTAACTTTCAGAATAATGAACTGGTACCCTAGCAACCTCCAGTGGCAGACATAGAGGGTTTTCTCTTGTTTTGGGAGGCATTGACACTACAAACTCACAGACTTTTATATATTTTATGCATGTTTTAATCCATTGTAGCCATTATACAAAGCCTCAAATTTTCTTGTCTTTGGCATGTGAGAGCTTATTCAAGTTGGCTCCTGAGTCCGTTTGACACAACCCCAGGAATCTTTTTTGTTTTCTGGTATGAGATGTTCCAGACTCATCTTGTACATTTCCTGCCCAGACATAGAATCAGCTGTTTCTGCCAGTATCCCTGGTTCCTTTTAGCGGGAAATGGTATTTCAAAACCAGGATCTAGGTGCAGTAATACGCTATTGAGTATTCCTTCTAGGTTTTTTTAAATCAGTGGCAGACCTAGGAAACACATTTTTTATACATAGAAAAATCAATCGATAGTTCATATTGATATTTCCAATCCAAATTTCACATTATAAATATATCATTTGTTTCATTTTTATTGTTTTATGTATTTGCTCTTACTCTGAAAATCTTTTATCCTGACAACTGTCACGTAGCTATGTATTTGCTTTATCCTACAATATACGAATACTAGTTTCAAATTAACAATACCGATAAAGCTGCTCACAATAATATTACTGAATGTAGTTTTTTTTTTTTTTTCCAGTTCTTTTGCCTTTAGGATATATCCCACTATGGCTGAAGAGCCAGGGAATTAACGTCACATGAAATAACTCTCCTGTCTTTTTTGGTTACTCAACCAATACAGTTAGATCCATATTTTAAAAATTAATTTTTACTCTTTAAGGGTGGTGCAGTAGTTAATCATTTGGCTGCTATCCAAAAGGACAACAGTTCGAGTCCACCGGCCACTCGGAAACACATTGGGTAGTTCTACTCTGTCCTATAGGGTCACTATGAGTCAGAATGGACTCTAGGACAATGAGTCTTTTTTTTGTTTGTTTGGTTTTCCTTTTTCTTCTAGATTTAATTTTGTTTCTTAACTATGTTGAATACTTGTATTATTTCAGTCAAAATTCCCCCTCCCTCTTCCTAGGAGTACCATTTTTTTCTGGTTTATGCTTCCCTGTTGAAAAAAAAAAAAAGTATATATTATATATTTATTTTCCTACTTTTTGTACAAAAATAAAATACTACGAACATTGTTCTTACCTTTGCCTTTTTATAATATATTCTGGAGATAACTCCATACTTTATATTGATATCTTCTTGGTTCCTGTTTACAGTTATATCGTACTCCAATATGTGCACGCACTGAAGTTCATTTAACTAATTCACACTGATGAACATTTCACTTTCCAGTCTTGCTATCACAAATAGCATTGGGAATATTTCATTTTATTCTTTTGTAAGTGACCTTGGAATAGAGTCCTAGAAATGAAATTGCTTTTTTTAAGATTATAAATTAACTCAACAGCAACTAACAACAACATAGTCTTTTGGGGTACTGTAAATATCCACAAGGGTTCTTTTATTTTTTTAATCCCCAGGAAAAATGTATAAGAGTGCTCTATATCTCCACAGCCTCACTCACAGAGGTTTGTGGTCTAATATTTCTGAATTTTTGACAATCTAAGTGAACAATTGTATTGCAGTGCAGATATGACATTTATTTTTCATTATGAGTAAAGCTGCATATCTTTTCAGATGTTTAAGGACCATTGCTATTTGCCTGAAGTATAAATTGTAAACACTCTCTCTTCCTAGCTTTTCATTTGTCTTCTTTACTTTGCTTATGGTATTTTTTTTTTTTGTCATTGAAAAGTATGGTTTCATTTTTACATTGTCAAATTTATCAATATTTTTCTCTATTCCTTCTGGAATTTGGGTCTAAGTTTGGAAAGTTTTCCATGTTTCCAAGTCAAGAAGGAATTATTGTATACTGTCTTCATTATTAAACAAGAAAGATTAAAAACAAGTAAAGGGCTAATCTAATCATACCATGAAATTATAAAAGGAACACTGCAAAATATGGAAAGAGCTAAAAAAAAGACAATAAAAATAAAGGAGGAGGCATGAAAAAGGATAAAGGATAAATAAATCAGAAAGTTGGTTCTTTAAAGAAAGCCTATGAAATATAGAAAACCCTCAGGAGCATAATTAAGGAAAAATATAATGAAATTATATGAAAGTAGGAATTATAAATCAACAGGAGATTCAAAAGAATTAGAAGCAATTCTTCGTGAACAAAAGTAAAAAACTAGAGGAAATAGAAAATTTCCCACAAAAATGAATTACAAAAATTGATCAAAGAAGTAGAAAACTTGAATAGACCAATCATTAGAGGAGACAAAAAGTGGTTAACAAACTAATATACAAAATAACATCAGGCACAGATGTGTTTACAGATTGGCTTTATATTTCACTGTTAAATAGTAGATAATTTAATGTCATTTAAATTTTTCAGTTACAGAAAATGCTCACAAATCAATTTACAAATCCAGCATAATTTTAATAACAAAACCTAATAAAGATATTTTGAAAAAAGCAAACTATATAAGAATCTCTTTTATAAATATAAATACAAAAGTTGTTAATAACACATTGGCAATTAAAACCTCATAATGCATCAAGCTAATATTACATTGTCTCCAGATAATGTTTATATCAATAATGTTATTATTTAATGTTTATATCAATAATGTAAGGGTGATTCAATATTAGGAAATATGTCAACTTAATCAAATGGTACAACCACTTTGGAAATCGATTTGGTACTTCCTTAAAAAGCTAGAAATAGAACTACCATACAATCCAGCAATCCCACTCCTTGGAATATATCCTAGAGAAATAAGAGCCTTTACATCAACAGATATATGCACACCCATGTTTATTGCAGCACTGTTTACAATAGCAAAAAGATGGAAGCAACCAAGGTGCCCATCAATGGATGAATGGATAAATAAATTATGGTATATTCACACAATGGAATACTATGTATCAATAAAGAACAGTGAGGAGTCTGTGAAACATTTGGTAACATGGAGGAACCTGGAAGACATTATGCTGAGTGAAATTAGTCAGTTGCAAAAGGACAAATATTGTGTAAGACCACTATTATAAGAACTTGAGAAATAGTTTAAACTGAGAAGAAAACATTCTTTTGTGGTTATGAGGGGGGGAGGGAGGGGGGTGGGAGAGGGGCGTTCACTAATTAGTAGATAAGCACTACTTTAGGTGAAGGGAAAGACAGCACACAATACAGGGGAGGTCAGCACAATTGGACTAAACCAAAAGCAAAGCAGGTTCCTGAATAAACTGAATGCTTCGAAGGCCAGGGTAACAGGGGCAGGGGTCTGGGGACCATGGTTTCAGGGGACATCTAAGTCAATTGGCATAATAAAATCTGTTAAGAAAACATTACGCATCCCACTTTGAAGAGTGGCATCTGGGGTCTTAAGCACTAGCTAGCAGCCATCTAAGATACATCAATTGGTCTCAACCCACATAGGTCAAAGGAGAATGAAGAACACCAAGAACACAGGTGATTATGAGCCCAAGAGACAGAAAGGGCCACATGAACCAGAGACTACATCATCCTGAGACCAGAAGAGCTAGATGGTGCCTGGCTACAACCGATAACTGCCCTGACAGGGAACACAACAGAGAACCCCTGAGGGAGCAGGAGAGGAGTGGGATGCAGACCCCAAACTCTCATAAGACCAGACTTAATGGTCTGACTGAGACTGGAAGGACCCTGGTGGTCATGGCCCCCAGACCTTCTGTTGGCCCAAGACAGGAACCATTCCCGAAGCCAACTCTTCAGATGTGGATTGGACTGGACGATGGGTTGGAGAGGGATGCTGGTGAGGAGTGAGCTTCTTGGATCAGGTGGACACTTGAGACTAAGTTGGCATCTCCTGCCTGGAGGGGAGATGAGAGGGTGGAGGGGGTTAGAAGCTGACAAAATGGACACGAAAAGCGAGAGTGGAGGGAGAGAGCAGGCTGTCTCATTAGGGCGAGAGTAATTGGGAGTGTGTAGCAAGGTGTATATGGGTTTTTGTGTGAGAGACTGACTTGATTTGTAAACTTACACTTAAAACACAGTAAAAATTATAAAATTTTTTTTTCTTTTTTTAAATTGTACTTTATATGAAGGTTTACAGAACAATCTAGTTTCTCATTAAACAGCACACATAATGTTTTATAACATCAGTTAACAACCTCATTACATGTCAACACTCTCCCTTCTCTACCTTGGGTTCCCTATTATAGCTTTCCTGTCACCTCCTGCCTTCTAATACTTGCCTCTAGGCTGCAATGCCCCTTTACTCTCTATTTGTTTTATGGGCCTGTCTAATCTTTGGCTGAAGGTTGAACCTTGGGAGTGACTTCAGTACTGAGCTAAAAGGGTGTCCAGGGACAATACTCTCGGGATTTCTCATGTATTTTTCAGGCCAGTAAGTCTGGTCTTTTTTCGTGAGTTAGAGTTTTGTTCTACATTTTTCTACAGCTCTGTCCAGGAACCTCTATTGTGATCCCTGTCAGAGCAGTCAGTGGTGGTAGCCAGGCACCATCTAGCTGTGCTGGACTCAGTCTGGTGGAGGCCATGGTAGATGTGGTCCATTAGTTCTTTGTACTAATCCCTTCTCTTGTATCTTCAGTTTTCTTTATTCTTCCTTGTTCCTGAAGGAGTGAGACCAGTGAAGTATCTTAGATGGCCGCTCCCAGGCTTTTAAGACCCCAGACACTGCTCTCCAAAGTAGAATGTAGAACATTTTCTTTATAAACTGTTATGCCAATTGAGCTAGATGTTCCCCAAGACCATGGTCCCCACAGCTCTCAGCCCAGCAATTTCGTCCCTCAGGGAGTTTGAATGTGTCTATGGAGCTACCATGACCTTGCCTTGTACAAGCTGTGCTGCCTTCCCCAGTATTATGTTCTGTCTTACCCTTCACCAAAGTTACCACTTATCTATTGTCTATTGAGTGTTTTTCCATTCTCACTCCTCCCGTCCCTCGTAACCATCAAAGATTATTTCTTTTTGTGTGTTAATCTTTTCATGAGTTTTTATAGTAGTGGTCTCATACAATAATTGTCCTTTTGTGATTGACTTATTTCACACAGCATAATGTCCTTCAGATTTACCCATGTTATGAGATGCTTTGCAGATTCATCGTTGTTCTTTATCATTGCATAATACTCCATTGTGTGTATTTACCATAGTTTGTTTATCCATTCATCTGATGAAGGGCATCTAGGTTGTTTCCATCTTTTTACTGTTGTGAAAAATACAGCAATAAACATGGGTGTGCATATGTCTATTTGTGTGATGATTCTTATTTCTCTAGGATATATTCCTAGGAGTGCGAATGCTGGATCACATGGTATTTCTGTTTCTAGCTTTCTAAAGAAGCACCATATCATTTTCCAAAATGGTTGTGTCATTTTGTTTTCTCACCAGCAGTGCATAAGAGTTCCGATCTCTCTGCAGCCTCTCCAACATCTGTTATTTTCTGTTTTATTGATTTGTGTCAGTAATGCCGGGGTGAGATGATATCTCATTGCGGTTTTGATTTCCATTTCTCTTTAATGGCTAGTGATTATGAGCATTTCCTTATGTATCTGTTGGCCTCTTTAATGTCTTCTTTCATGAAATGTATGTTCATTTCCTTTGCCCATTTTTTAATTGGACTATTTGCCTTTTTGCTGTAGAGGTGTTGGGTTTTCCTGTAGATTTAAAAGATTAGAACTTTGTCAGATTTGCCATAGCCAAATTTTTTTCCCAGTCTGTAGGTTCTCTTTTTACTCTTTTGGTAAAATGTCTTGATAAGCATAAGTGTTTAATTTTTAGAAGATTCCAGTTTTCTGGGTTATCTTCTGGAGTTTGTGTGTTGTTGGTTACGGTTTGCATTCTGTTAATGCCATATATTAGGGTCTCTGGCATTGACCCTATTTTTTCTCCTATGAACTTTATAATTTTGGCTTTATATTTAGGTCTTTGATCCATTTTGAATGAGTTTTTGTGTTTGGTGTGAGATATGGGTCCTGTTTCTTCTTTCTGCAGATGGACATCCAGTTTTGCCAGTACCATTTGTTAAAAAGGCTGTCTTTTCCCCATGTGATGGACTTTGGGCCCTTGTGGAAGATTAGGTGACTGTTGGCGGATGGATTTACATCTGAGTTTTTAATTCTGTTCCGTTGGTCAATGTATCTGTTTTTGTACCACTGCCAGGCTGTTTTGACTACGGTAGCTATGTAGCAGGTTCTGAGGTCAGGTAGTGCAAGTCCTCCTGTCTTATTCTTCTTCTTAACAGTGCTTTACCTATCAGGGCTTCTTCCCTTTCCATATAAAGTTAATGATTAGTTTTTCCATATCTTTTAAGAATGCTCTTGGTATTTGGATGGAGATTGCATTGTATTTGGAAATCGCTTTGGATAGAATTGTCATTTTCACAATGTTGAATCTACCTATCCATGAGCATGGTGTGTTTTTCCATTTATGTAGATCTCTTTTGGTTTCTTACAGTAGTGTTTTGTAGTTTTCTTTATGTAGGTTTTTTCCATACCTGGTTAGATTTATTCCTAAGTGTTTTATTTTTTTAGGGGCGATTACAAATAGTATTGTTTTCCTGATTTTCTTTTCATCATTCTCTTTATTGGTGTTTAGAATTCAACAGATTTTTGTATGTTTACCTTGTATCCTGTTATTCTGCTGAATCTATTAGTTCTGGTAGTTCCCTCATGCAGTCTTTTGGGTTTTCTATGTATAGTATCACATCATCCACAAATAGTGACAGTTTTATTTCTTCATTAGCAATTTAGATGCCCTTTATTTATTTTTCTTGCCTTATAGCTCTAGCTAGAATTTCCAGTACAATGTTAAAAGTGGTGATAAAAACAATACTTGTCTTGTTCCTGTTCTCAAGTGGAATGTTCTCAGCCTCTCTCCATTAAGAACGATGTTGGCTGTTGGTTTTGCATAACCAAACTGAACCGAACCCATTGCCATCAAGTCAATTCCAACTCATGGCATCCCTATAGGACAAGGTAGAACTGTCCCATATAGTTTCCAAGGAGCACCTGGTGGATTTGAACTGCCGACCTTTTGGTTAGCAGCCATAGCACTTAACCACTATGCCACAACTTTCCCTTCTGTACCTGTTTTATTGTAAGTTTTTATCAGGAATGGGTGTTGGACTTCATCAAATGTCTTTTCTGCGTCAATTGAGATGATCATGTGATTCTTTTCTTTCCTTTTATTTATGTGGTGGATTACATTGATCGATTTTCTACTGTTCACCCATCCTTGCATACCTGATATGAATCCTACATGGTCTTTGTGTATTGTTTTTTTGATATGATGCTGAATCTATTGGCTAGAATTATGTTAAGAACTCTTACTTATGTATTCATGAGAGACGTTAGTCTGTAATTTTCTTTTTTTTTTTGTGGTGTCTTTGCCTGGTTTTGGTATCAGGGTTATGCTGGATTCATGGAATTAATTTGGAAGTATTGCATACTTTTCTACGTTCTGAAATAGTTTGAGCAGTACTGGTGTAAGATCGTCTCTGAATTTTTGGTAGAATTCTCCAGTGAATCCATCTGGGCCAGGGCTTTTTTTTTGTTGGGAGTTTTTTTTTTTTTTTACCTTTTCAATCTCTTGTTATGGATCTGTTCAGATTTTCAACATAATCTTTTGTTAGTTTGGGTAGGTAGTGTGTTTCCAGAAATTTGTCCATTTTCTCTAGGTTTTCAAATTTCTTGGAGTATTGTTTTTCATAATACTCTGTCACGATCCTTTTTATTTTAGTTGGGGCTGTTGTAGTGTCCCCCATTTCATTTCTTATTTGGGTTATTTCCTGTTTTTCCTTTGTCAGTTTGGCCAGTGGTTTGTTGATTTTGTTGATCCTTTCAAAGAACCAACTTTTGGTTTTATTGATCCTCTTTATTGAATTTCTATTCTCTATTTCATTTATTTCTGCTGTGATCTTTATTGTTTCATTTCTTCTTGTGGCTGTGGGCTTTTTTTTTTTTTTTTTTGCTGTTCTCTTTCTATTTGTTCTAGTTATGTAGCTAATGTTTTTTATTTTGTCACTTTCTTCTATTATGATGTGTGCATCAAATGCTATAAACTGACCTCCGAGCACCACCTTTGCTGTGTCCCGAAGGTTTTGGTATGATGTGTTTTCATTCTCATTTGATTCTAGGAATTTTTTATTCCATCTCTGATTTCTTCTATTACCTAGTGGTTTTTAAGCTGTGTGTTATTCAGTTTCCATGTAATTGATTTTTTTTTCCTTGCTTTTCCTGTTGTTAATTTCTACCTTGATGGCATTGTGGTCAGAGAAGATACTTTGCCTTATCTCAATATTTTGGATTTTTTAAATAATTTTATTGAGCTTTAAGTGAACATTTACACATCAAGTCAGTCTGTCACATATAAGCTTATATACACCTTACTCCATACTCCCACTTACTCTCCCCCTAATGAGTCAGCACTTCCAGTCTCTCCTTTCATGACAATTTTGCCAGTTTCTAACTCTCTCTACCCTCCTATCTCCCCTCCAGACAGGAGATGCCAACACAGTCTCAAGTGTCCACCTGATACAATTAGCTCACTCTTCATCATCATCTCTCTACTACCCATTGTTCCAGTCCCTTCCATGTCTGATGAGTTGTCTTGGGGAATGGTTCCTGTCCTGGGCCAACAGAAGGTTTGGGGACCATGACCACCGGGATTCCTCTAGTCTCAGTCAGACCATTAAGTCTGGTCTTTTTATGAGAATTTGGGGTCTGCATCCCACTGATCTCTTGCTCCCTCAGGGGTTCTCTGCTGTGCTCCCTGTCAGGGCAGTCATCGGTTGTGGCCAGGCACCATCTAGTTCTTCTGGTCTCAGGATGATGTAAGTCTCTGGTTCATGTGGCCCTTTCTGTCTCTTGGGCTCATAGTTATTGTGTGACCTTGGTGTTCTTCATTCTCCTTTGATCCAGGTGGGTTGAGACCAATTGATGCATCTTAGATGGCTGCTTGTTAGCACTTAAGACCCCAGACGCCTCATTTCAAAGTGGGAATATTTTGGATTTTGTTGAGGGTTTCTCTGTGGCCTACAATGTGTTCTTTTCTGGAGAATATTCCACGTGCATTGGAAAAGAATGTGTACTTTGCAGCTGTTGGGTGGAGTGTTCTATATATGTCTATGAGGTCAAGTTGGCTGATCGTGCCCTTTAGCTCTTCTGTATCTTTATTGTGTTTCTTTCTAGGTGTTCTCTCCTTTACCAAAAGTGGAGTGTTGAAGTCTACTATTAGTGTGGAAATGTTCATTTCCCTTTTTAGTGCTGTTGGAATTTGTTTTATATAGTTTGGAGCCCTGTCATTGTGAAGATGTTTATTATGTTTATGTCTTCATGATGCTCATCCTTTTAAGCATTATATAGTGCCCTTCTTTGTCTTTTATGGTGGATTTTGTTTTAAAGTGTATTTTACCTGAGATTAGTATTGCCACTCCTACTCTTATTTGGCTGTGTTTGATATATTTTTTTTCCATCCTTTGATTTTTAACAAATTTAAGTGTTTGTTTCTAAGGTGTGTCTCTTGTAGAGAGCATATTGATGGATCCTATTTTTTCTTTTCAGTCCATTCTGTCACTCTCTGTCTCTTTATTGGTCCATTTAGGCCATTTACATTCAGTGTGATTATTGATTGGTGTGAGTTTATTGCTGTCATTTTGTAGTGATTTCTGTGTGCATGTGTGCTAATGTTTTTTTGTTGTTGTTGTTGTTCCTCTTACTCTCCTGTGCTGAATTCCTTTTGCTTGTGGATTTTTTTCATTTCTTTTCTTTTTTGTAGATTTTTGTATTTACTGAGACTTTATATTTTTGTTCCTTATTTTGATGAGAAGTTGTGTTAACTTTCTTTGTGGTTACCTTGAAATTTATCCTTAACTTCCTAGGTTTGAACCACTCTATTATTACTTGGTATCTTCTTGCCTTCGTTTCCATTAGAAAGTTCTATACCTACAGCATTTATTCCCTCTTGTATTGGCATGATGTTGCTGACATTTACAGATTAACCTCTCTGGTTCCCTGTTATAATTCTTTTGGTTTTGGATAGTCCTTGAGAGTTCATTTCCTAGGTTGGTATCTGGCTGGTACTATTTTGCATCCTAGATTCACAGAGTGGTCTGATGTTGTTTATTCTCAAACTGAAGGGCTTCATTTAATATTTCTTGTAAGTTTGGTTAGGTTTTTAGGAATTCCCTTAATTTCTGGGTTTTTTTGGGGGGGGGATGTTCTAATTTCACCATCATATGCAAGAGAGAGTTTTGCAGGATATATCATCCTTTGTGGCAGTTTTTTTTTCTTTTAAGGTTTTATATAAGTCATCCTGTTGCCTTCTTGCCTACATGGTTTATGCAAAATAATCAGAGTTTAGTCTTATTGTTTCCCCTCTGTATGTGACTTTTCTTTCTTCTCGAGCTTCTTTCAGGATTCTGTCTTTGTCTTTGGCTTTAGTGAGTGTGACTGTGATATGCCTTGGTGATTTTCTTTTGGGGTCTATCCTATATGTGGTTCATCAAACTTCTTTGATGGTCAGCTTTCCATCTTTCATTATACTGGGGAAGCTTTCTGTCAGCAATTCTGTGTTTTCTGTTTTCTCCCCCTCTTCTGGAACTCCAGTTACTCGCAAATTTTTGCTTTTGATTGTATCCCACATCATTCTCAGGGTTTCTTAATTTTTATTCCTTCTTTTTTCTGATTTTTCCTCAAAGTTGTATCCAAGTGTTTGTCCTCAATTTCGCTGATCCTGTCTTGCATTGTTTCAAACCTGTTCCTCAGACTTCTATGACACTGTCCGTTTCTGAAATCTTGTTTATATTTGGATTTCTAATTGTTGTTTTTGTACGATTTCTAGTTGTGAATTTATTTTGGCATTTTGTTCCTGTATTATTTTCCTGAATTCTTCCATTGTTTGTCTGCCTTTTCCATGCATTTGTTTATTGTCCCCTCATTTTTGTCTGTTTTTTGCTTCAACTCTTGGATAGCTCTGATTATTAGAGATTTGAATTCCCTTGAGGTATTTCTAGTGCCTTTTGTTCTACTGGAAAGTCTTCTTGTGTTTTATTTTGGATTCCTACTGGAACCATCCTGTCCTGTTTTTTTATTTTTATTACAGCATGTACTAAGGTAGACAAATCATAAAGTGTTATCAAAAGACGATGAAGAAGTATTTGATTAAATTCACCACCCAAATGAATATTTTTAAACTCCAAATTAAGTAATAGTTATCAATCACCAATAACAAATTTTATTAAAGAGAACAATAACAAAATTAATAACAGTATAATTTTTAATATCATATAAAAAAACAAGTTCATGTTATTATTTCCCTCATTCTTTCAAAATTTGCATTGTCTTCTTCAGTATCCATCAAGGTACACTTATTTTGCATTTATCTATTTTGAATTTTTTAAAATCTCTTTTATTTTAAAATAGTTGCTTCTCCTCACATCCTTTTATTTCCTGACTTTTTCATGCAGTAACTTGTTGAATTTGCCTGAGATCACAAAGCTAATAGATGACAGAGCTGTTACTCAAAGTCAGAATCTTCATTCTTAACAACTATGTAGTCATATTTTCCTAGACTCATGATAAATAACATTGAAGGATGCTTGCTATTACAGATACAATTATAAATGTACATACCTAACATATTTAATAAACAGAAAAAAATAAACTACCAAGTAGAGGATATTATTGTCTTCATTTTACAAATGAAACACACACCCACACACGTGTAGCACAGTGGGAATAAACTGTCCAAGGCTAAGCAGCTAGTAAGTAGCAAAGATCTAATCTGAATTCAGGCATTCTAATTCCTCTGTTTGCATTCTTCACTTATGTCTGCAGTTCTAATGCACACTGTTCCTGTTCCCCCCAAAAATATAGAAACAAAAGAGTTGATAGGTTAACAGTGTCTGCCACATAATTAATGCTCATAAAATGCTAGCTGTTATTATATTGTTGTTGTTAGATGCTGTCGAGTTGGTTCCAACTCAGTGACCCTATGTACAATAGAAGGAAACACTGCCCAGTCCTGTACTATACTCAAAATCATTTTCATGCTTGAGCCCATTGTTGCAACCACTGTGTCAATCCATCTCATCGAGGGTCTTCCTCTTTTCGCTGGCCCTCTACTTTACCAAGCATGATGTCCTTCTCCAGGGACTGATCCCTCCTAATAACATGTCCAAAATATGCTAGATGACGTTTTGCCACTTTCCCCTGTAAGGAGCTTTATGACTATATTTCTTCCAAGACAGATTTGTCCATTCTTCTGGGAGTCCATGGTATATTCAACATTGTTCACCAACGCCATAACTCAAAGGCGTCAAGTCTTCTTTGGTCTTCCTTATTCATTGGCCAACTTTCACATGCATATGAGGTGACTGAAAACACCACGGCTTGGATCAGGAGCACATTAGTCCTTAAAGTAACATCTTTTCTCAACAATTTAAAGAGATCTTTTGCAGCAGATTTGTCCAATGCAATGCGTCGTTCGATTTCTTGACTGCAACTTCCATGGATATTGATTGTGGATCCATGTAAATTGAAATCCTTTACAACTTCAATATTTTCTCCTTTTATCATGATGCTGCTTATTGGTTCAGTTGTGAAGATTTTTGTGTTATGTTCAGCTGTAATCCATACTGAAGGCTGTCACCTTTGATCTTCATCTGTGTTTCGAGTCCTCTTCACCTCAGCAAGCAAACTTTTATTATATTATGCATTCAACTAGTTCCCAAAACAAAACAAAAACAAAAAGCTCAGACAATGAGGCCCAAGATTGAAACAATTGGGAGTTATCGTAGAAGAAATCAGAAAGTCCTTTGAAATTACAATGATATTGTTAGCACTATATGTTGAAATTACCCAGTATTTTTAGTTATTAAGTCCTGAGTGTGACATAGTGTCATACATACAGCAGACACTCAACAGAAGTCTGTTATGAGGGATGAGGACACTAATTTTTGGCATAATGATTCAGTAACAGATCCCCTCAGCCTTAGTTCAAAGAAAGGCTATTAAGATCAGAGTTGAAGGTCCATGATGGAAAACCTAAATAAACTGGCTGATAAGAAATAGAAAAATGTAAGTGAAGGCAATTAGATGCCAACCACATACCCTTATCTAACATAAAGGCATTTTGGCCTATTCCTCCCAGTGTGCTTTTTAAACTCTGAAATATATAATTAATATAGTCATACAGAGCCAATTGTGACATAGTGTGGTCTGGGGCTCCTTTAGCTTGAATTTCTTATCTCCAAGCTTGAATAGAAGCTTTCTTTATTCTCTGGAAATGTCTTACCACAGATGATAATGTCACAATTTAAGGAAAAAAAGTCTCCTTTGCCGTGAGACTGGAAGAACTGGATGGTGCCTGGTTACTATTACTCAATATTTTCATCAAAGATTCTATAGACAAATCCCTATCAAAAGGAGGAAAATGAAGAAAAGAATTACAAATTTTCATGGACTCCAGATTTTCTGGATCCATAGAGGCTGGATGAACCCCTGAAACTATTACCCTGAGATAATCTTTAAACCAGCAATATCTCCTGAAGTCTTCTTAAAATCAAACAATAGTTTAGCTTAACTAGCAAAGAATGTCTGCCTTGAGCATTATGACCTTCTAAGTTTTTTATATGGGATCAAATTAAAAACAGCCACTTGAAAGATTAGATAGGAACCTTAGGGGGTAGTGAGTTTATGTTAATTGAGGAGGAACAAATTGAAAAAAGGAGGATGAGAATGGCTGCACAACTCAAAGAATGTAATCAGTGTCACTGAATTGTATATATAGAAACTGTTGTATTGGGGTATGTTTTGCAATGCATATTCTCAACAACAAAGTAAAATAAATCATAAAATTAAAAAAAAAGGAGTAAGTGGTTACCTGCTCTTTTGAGGATGTAAAAATGAATAAGACATGGCACATGTACTATCCTCAGAGGAAGAGACCAAACTAATACATAACCTGGTAGCAAATACGTGAAACAATGTAGGGTTAATTGTTAAAGAATGTGAAACAAAGTAAATAGGAAACACTAATTGGAAAAAAAAAAAAAACAGAGATTAACAAAGGCTGGAGCAATCAGGAGACCCTACAGAGAGAGCTGATAATTGAGTAAATATTTGAAAAATGCTGTCAAACAACAAAGGGGAAAGAGGAGCAGTGCCATATTCAAACAATTAGTTTTTACAAATTTCTTTGAAAAATGGACACGTGTTCTTTTACATTAAGAAGAAACGCCCTGCTAATTGGCTTAGCCATCAATAAAAGTAACAAAAATTCAAATTTATCTGGTTGCCAATATGAAAGCCATGCATTAGCCTCCTTACACAATCATTCAGTAAACAAAAATCAGTTATTCACTAATGCCTATACTCTGCTTTAGATATTAAACTAACAATCACAGAAACTTTAACTAATGCATTCATTCAGATATCAATGTTGCCAAAGAAAATTACACCATGTGTGGCAGTTTATTAAACTTTGTTCTGAAAATGCCAATAGAAATTTTAAGTAAATTAGAAAATTAGACTATAAAAATATAATAATAAATTTTAAATTAAAAACAAACAAAGAAACAAAATGTCCCTAGAAAGAAAGACGAGTCAATGTTTGCTAACCAGTACTCAAAGTGACTTTATGTGGGAAACATATTAGGGAAAAACAATTGTATGTACTAAAAAATATGAATTAGAAGAAAAGCTTCCCATAAGAAGAACTCACTTTGCTCTATAGCACCTAGGTCCAATCACCTAATTTTATGTGTACATCATAAAATAAAACTTTTTAATCTAAATTCTGCAACTCCTAAAAGACTTCATATACACATGAACAACACTTTGAAGGCTATTCATACACACATGAATAACTTTTTGTCATTTCTGTGCCAATAACCCTATGCCATTCACTCTTCTATCCACACATTCATTATTTGTTCATTCATTAATTCACTCATCTAACAAATACTTATTAAATGCCTACTATATGTCAGGCACTGTTCCAGGCACTTGGTTTGTAGCAATATAAAAGAACGAGGCATTTACTTACATGGAGCACATGTTATGTGACAGATATTGGTGAGAAGGACACAGACAATAAACATGTAAACAATGAGATGAGATAGTTATAGATAAAGATGGTTTCTGTGCAGAAAATTAAGTAGGATTATTTGAAAGAAAGAGACTTGGGGGCAATTTTAGAAGGGGTCATCAGGGAAAACTCTTTTGAGGAGGTGATGCTTCATCTGAGATTTAAATATCAGAACGATACATTATGTGAAGACCTAGGAGAGAGACTTGGAAACATTCCAGAAAAAACATCAAAAGTCCCAATATTCTGAGGTGAGAATAAACTCTGTTAAAGAAACAGAAGGGAGGGCAAGGTGATCAGAGCACAGTGAACAAAAGAAAGAAAAGTATAAAATAAAGTTGGAGACAGATGGGAAGCAGCTCTTATACGACCTTGTAGCTCACGGTAAAATTTTTGAATTTCATTCTAAGTGCACTGGAGAACAATTGGGAGTTTGGAGCAGAGGAGTGACATGGTCTATCACATTTCTAAAAGATTATTCTAGCTGCTGAAGAAAGAAGACACTCAAGAATGGAGGTAGGTAGCAAGAGTGAAAACCAGGATACTTATTGAGAGAGACTGCTATCCTCCACAAGAGATGATAGTGACTGGGACAAGATGCTGGTAGCTGCTGAGATATTAAGAAGTGTTTGGATTGAGAATATATTTTAGTGGTAAAGTTAACAGGATTCCAAAAATTTCTACCATAAAAATATATTGTTGGGGGGGCCAAGATGGCTGACTAGGTAGACGCTACCTCGGATCCCTCTTGCAACAAAGACTCGGAAAAACAAGTGAATCAATCACATACATGACAATCTACAAACCCTGAACAACAAACACAGATTTAAAGAGTTGACCTGAGTGACAGAGACGCAGAACGAACAACTACGGGGAAGCAGCGACTGTTTTCGGAGCCTGGAGCCAGCGTCCCAGTCAGGTAACCTTGGCGCCAGGCTTAGGACTGGGCCCAGGGGACCTGAACACAACATCTTGTGACAGTGCAAAAACGGGGCACAGCCCTACCCCCCTGAACTGACCCTGGGAGGGGGTCCAGCCAGTCTGCACAGGAGGCGTGGCGACCTGGCTGGTGGGAGGAGAAGTCCCCGGGAGGCAGTGACTGGTTTTGGAGCCGGGAGTGTAGCGTCCCAGCCGGGGAACTTTGGCGCCGGGCTTTGGACTGGGCACAGGGGAGCTGAACACGGCATCCGGTCACGGCGCAAACACAGGGCACAGCCCTACTCCCCTGAACTAACCCTGGGAGGGGGCCCAGCTGGTCCGTGGGAGTGGCGCAGCTACGCCGCTGGCGGGACGAGAAGTCCCCGGGAGGCAGGGACTGATTTTGGAGCCGGGGGTGCAGTGTCCCAGCAGGGGAAGCTTGACGCTGGGATTTGGACTGGCAGCGGAGGATCTGACCGCGGCTTCAACGGTCCAGACCCTCGGGGACAATCTCCACACAGCCAGCACACATAGGCAAGACGCCCCTCGGGAATCTCAGATAAAATAGTCATCCCAAGCAAGATAAGCAACTTAGTCTATATTCCGGGGTGCTACTCTCTCCTGTTTTTCTGAACCCTCCCCTCCCCTTCCCAGGCAGCTTCATTAACATTGGAATTTCCTGAGCCGGAGGGAGAACGGCTCCGGCAACGTGGCTTTACTTTCCCCCCTTTTTTTTTTTTTTGGTCTTTTCCTAGCCCATTGAAGTTGTAAAGGATTTCAATTTACATGGATCCACAATCAATATCCATGGAAGTTGCAGTCAAGAAATCGAACGATGCATTGCATTGGACAAATCTGCTGCAAAAGATCTCTTTAAATTGTTGAGAAAAGATGTTACTTTAAGGACTAATGTGCTCCTGATCCAAGCCGTGGTGTTTTCAGTCACCTCATATGCATGTGAAAGTTGGCCAATGAATAAGGAAGACCAAAGAAGACTTGACGCCTTTGAGTTATGGCGTTGGTGAACAATGTTGAATATACCATGGACTCCCAGAAGAATGAACAAATCTGTCTTGGAAGAAATATAGTCATAAAGCTCCTTAAAGGGGAGAGTGGCCTGAGAGAAGCAACCACAAAAAACCCGGGGACCAAAAATCCTTCCCTAATTGGACCAAAAACACAGAACCAGCTCCAGCCAAGCATATATGATCCAAATCTCGGGCTTTCATCCTTACAGGGAACAAGGTGGCTGTTATAATGCAAAGGCAGTTCTCATAGGGATCTGACTGTAATTGTTTTAGTGGATTTACTGGAAAAACAAGTTTCCCAGGTCTGATATCTCTGCGTATTCAACAGAGCCCTAACTGACCCACAACAGGGAACTGAGGGTTGAAGCTCCCCCCAGACCACCTAGCCTCTTCCCTTAGGGGTCTAAGGAGGGTGAAACCTACCAATCAGCAGATGTACTTGCATTGGGGGCCTATGGTACAGCTGCACAGCGTCCCACCAAGGTGCTATAGGAATAGAGACACACCTACCTCACTGACACTTGGGGGAAGCCTGTCAGCATCCTGTCCCCCGTGGAGGGTGAACCCCAGCTGCTAATAGAATCTGGTGCACACAACTATCACCACTATTTCTCGAGGTGGATAGGTGTTAGGGTGCAGCACACACTTGATGACCCAAAATCAGATTCTACTCAAGAATAGTGAATAGACTCAGGCATATATATCTGGCAACAGCCCAAACCAGCTGGTAATAGGTCATAAGTAAGTCAAGGGCTACAACAAACAAGACAGCACAATCTAGTAGCCCATCCACGTATACTGAAAGAAAACAAAACAAGATAAGACTCAGTGAGCAATTATAGAATAAAGCACTACTATATCTTAGTAATGCTTCGGAGACAGCAGTCGATATCAAACCACATAAAGAAGCAGACCATGAGAGCTTCTCCAACCCCCAAACAAAAGAATCAAAATCTTTCCCAAATGAAGATACAATCCTGGAATTATCAGATACAGAATATAAAAAACTAATTTACAGAATGCTTCAAGACAT
The DNA here is from genome assembly GCF_024166365.1 of Elephas maximus indicus. Classification (NCBI taxonomy): domain Eukaryota; kingdom Metazoa; phylum Chordata; class Mammalia; order Proboscidea; family Elephantidae; genus Elephas; species Elephas maximus. The sequence goes on along the minus strand of NC_064846.1, from coordinate 77,629,177 downwards.
CAGGGATGACCTCAGAAATGAAATAAGGCAAACTGCAGAAAAAGCCAAGGAACACACTGATAAAACAGTTGAAGAACTCAAAAAGATTATTCAAGAACATAGTTGAAAAATTAATAAGTTGCAAGAATCCACAGAGAGACAGCATGCAGAAATCCAAAAGATTAACAATAAAATTACAGAATTAGACAACGCAATAGGAAGTCAGAGGAGCAGACTTGAGCAATTAGAATGCAGAGTGGGAAATCTGGAGGACCAGGGAATTAACACCAACATAGCTGAAAAAAAATCAGATAAAAGAATTAAAAAAATGAAGAAACCCTAAGGATCATGTGGGACTCTATCAAGAAGGATAACTTGCGTGTGATTGGAGTCCCAGAACAGGGAGGGATGACAGAAAACACAGAGAAAATAGTTGAAGATCTGCTGACAGAAAACTTCCCTGACATCATGAAAGACGAAAGGATATCTATCCAAGATGCTCATTGAACCCCATTTAAGATTGATCCAAAAAGAAAAACACCAAGACATATTATCATCAAACTTGCCAAAACCAAAGATAAAGGTAAAATTTTAAAAGCAGCCAGGGATAAAAGAAAGGTTTCCTTCAAGGGAGAATCAATAAGAATAAGTTCAGACTACTCAGCAGAAACCATGCAGGCAAGAAGGGAATGGGAGGACATATACAGAGCACTGAAGGAGAAAAACTGCCAACCAAGGATCATATATCCAGCAAAACTCTCTCTGAAATATGAAGGTGAAATTAAGATATTTACAGATAAACACAAGCTTAGAGAATTTGCAAAAACCAAAGCAAAGCTACAAGAAATACTAAAGGAAATTGTTTGGTCAGAAAACCAATAATATCAGATACCAGCAAAACACAAGGTCACAGAACAGAACATCCTGATATCAACTCAAATAGGGAAATCACAAAAACAAATTAAGATTAATTAAAAAAAAAAAACGCTCAAAACAGGGAATCATTGAAGTCAATATGTAAAAGATCACAATAATCAAAAAGAGGGACTAAATACAGGTGGCATAGAACTGCCATATGGAGAGTGATACAAGGCCATATAGGACAATACAAGTTAGGCTTTTACTTAGAAAAATAGGGGTAAATATTAAGGTAACAACAAAGAGGTATAACAACTCCATAACTCAAAATAAAAGCCAAGAAAAACGTAACGACTCAACAAACATAAAGTCAAATACTATGAAAATGAGGATCTCACAATTTACAAAGAAAAACGTCTCAGCACAAAAAAGTAAGTGGAAAAATGAAATTCTCAACAACACACATAAAAAGGCATCAAAATGACAACACTAAACACTTATCTATAAATACGCTGAAAGTAAATGGACTAAATGCACCAATAAAGAGACAGAGAGTCTCGGACTGGATAAAGAAACACGATCCATCTATATGCTGCCTACAAGAGACACACCTTAGACTTAGAGACACAAACAAACTAAAACTCAACGGATGGAAAAAATATATATCAAGGAAACAATAAGCAAAAAAGAAGAGGAGTAGCAATATTAATTTCTGACAAAATAGACTTTAAACTTAAATCCACCACAAAGGATAAAGAAGGACACTACATAATGATTTAAGGGACAATTGATCAGGAAGATATAACCATATTAAATATTTATGCACCCAATGACAGGGCTGCAAGATACATAAATCAAATTTCAACAGAACTGAAAAGTGAGATAGACACCTCCACAATTATACTAGGAGACTTCAACACACCACTTTCAGAGAAGGACAGGACATCCAGTAAGAAGCTCAATAGAGACACGGAAGACCTAATTACAACAATCAACCAACTTGACCTCATTGACTTATACAGAATTCTCTACCCAACTGCTGCAAAGTATACTTTTTTTTCTAGCGCACATGGAACATTCTCTAGAATAGACCACATATTAGGTCATAAAACAAACCTTTGCAGAATCCAAAACATCGAAATATTACAAAGCATCTTCTCAGACCACGAGGCAATAAAACTAGAAATCAATAACAGAAAAACTAGGGAAAAGAAATCAAATACTTGGAAACTGAACAGTACCCTCCTGAAAAAAAATTGGGTTATAGAAGACATTAAGGAGGGAATAAGGAAATTCATAGAATGCAACGAGAATGAAAAAAGTTCCTATCAAAACCTCTGGGACACAGCAAAAGCAGTGCTCAGAGGCCAATTTATATCGTTAAATGAACACACACAAAAAGAAGAAAGAGCCCAAATCAGAGAACTGTCCCTACAACTTGAACAAATAGAAAGAGAGCAACAAAAGAAACCTACAGACACCAGAAGAAAACAAATAGTAAAAATTAGAGATGAACTAAATGAATTAGAGAACAGAAAAACAATTGAAAGAATTAACAAAGCCAAAAGCTGGATCTTTGAAAAAATTAACAAAATTGATAAACCATTGGCCAGACTGACTAAAGAAATACAGGAAAAGAAACAAATAACCCGAATAAGAAATGAGATGGGCCACAACACAACAGACCCAACTGAAATTAAAAGAATCGTATCAGATTATTATGAAAAATTGTACTCTAACAAATTTGCAAATCTAGAAGAAATGGATGAATTCCTAGAAAAACACTACCTACCTAAACTAACACAATCAGAAGTAGAACAACTAAATAGACCCATAACAAAAAAAGAGATTGAAACGGTTATCAAAAAACTCCCCCCCAAAAAAAGCCCTGGCCCGGACGGTTTCACTGCAGAGTTCTACCCAACTTTCAGAGAAGAGTTAACACCACTACTACTAAAGGTATTTCAAAGCATAGAAAATGACGGAATACCGCTCAACTCATTCTATGAAGCTACCATACCCCTGACACCAAAACCAGGTAAAGACACCAAAAAAGAAAAAAAGAAAATTACAGACCTATATCCCTCATGAACATAGATGCAAAAATCCTCAACAAAATTCTAGCCAATAGAATTCAACAACATATCAAAAAATTAATCCACCACGACCAAGTGGGATTTATACCAGCTATGCAAGGCTGGTTTAATATGAGAAAAACCATTAATGTAATCCACCATATAAATAAAACAGAAGACAAAAACCACATGGTCTTATCAATTGATACAGAAAAGGCATTTGACAAAGTGCAACACCCATTTATGATAAAAACTCTTACCAAAATAGGAATTGAAGGAAAATTCCTCAACATAATAAAGGGCATCTATGCAAAGCCAACAGCCAATATCACTCTAAATGGAGAGAACCTGAAAGCATTTCCCTTGAGAACGGGAACCAGACAAGGGTGCCCTTTATCACCGCTCTTATTCAACATTGTGCTAGAAGTCCTAGCCGGAGCAATTAGGCTAGACAAAGAAATAAAGGGCATCCGGATTGGCAAAGGGGAAGTAAAATTATCTCTATTTGCAGATGACATGATCTTATACACAGAAAACCCTAAGGAATCCTCCAGAAAACTACTGAAACTGATAGAAGAGTTTGGCAGAGTCTCAGGTTATAAGATAAATATACAAAAATCACTTGGATTCCTCTAAATCAACAAAAAGAACATCGAAGAGGAAATAACCAAATCAATACCATTCAGAGTAGCCCCCAAGAAGATAAAAAACTTAGGAATAAATCTTACCAAGGATGTAAAAGACCTATACAAAGAAAACCACAAAGGTCTACTACAAGAAATTCAACAGGACATACTTAAGTGGAAAAACATACCTTGCTCATGGATAGGAAGACTTAACATAGTAAAAATGTCTATTCTACCAAAAGCCATCTATACATACAATGCACTTCCGATCCAAATTCCAATGTCATTTTTTAAGGTGATGGAGAAACAAATCACCAACTTCATATGGAAGGGAAAGAAGCCTCGGATAAGCAAAGCATTACCGAAAAAGAAGAAGAAAGTGGGAGGCCTCACTCTACCTGATTTCAGAAGCTATTATACAGCCACAGTAGTCAAAACAGCCTGGTACTGGTACAACAACAGACACATAGACCAGTGGAACAGAATTGAGGACCCAGATATAAATCCATCCACATATGAGCAGCTGATATTTGACAAAGGCCCAGTGTCAGTTAATTGGGGAAAAGATAGTCTTTTTAACAAATGGTGCTGGCATAACTGGATATCCATTTGCAAAAAAATGAAACAGGACCCATACCTCACACCATGCACAAAAACTAACTCCAAGTGGATCAAAGACCTAAACATAAAGACTAAAACGATAAAGATCATGGAAGAAAAAATTGGGACAACGTTAGGAGCCCTAATACAAGGCATAAACAGAATACAAAACATTACCAAAAATGACGAAGAGAAACCAGATAACTGGGAGCTCCTAAAAATCAAACACCTATGCTCATCTAAAGACTTCACCAAAAGAGGAAAAAGACTACCTACAGACTGGGAAAGAATTTTCAGCTATGACATCTCCGACCAGGGCCTGATCTCTAAAATCTATATGATTCTGTCAAAACTCAACCACAAAAAGACAAACAACCCAATCAAGAAGTGGGCAGAGGAAATGAACACACACTTCACTAAAGAAGATATTCAGGCAGCCAACAGATACATGAGAAAATGCTCTCGATCATTAGCCATTAGAGAAATGCAAATTAAAACTACGATGAGATTCCATCTCACTCCAACAAGGCTGGCATTAATCCAAAAAACACAAAATAATAAATGTTGGAGAGGCTGTGGAGAGATTGGAACTCTTACACACTGCTGGTGGGAATGTCAAATGGTACAACCACTTTGGATATCTATCTGGCGTTATCTTAAACAGTTAGAAATAGAACTACCATACAACCCAGAAATCCCACTCCTCGGAATATACCCTAGAGAAATAAGAGCCTTCACACAAACAGATATATGCACACCCATGTTTATTGCAGCTCTGTTTACAATAGCAAAAAGCTGGAAGCAACCAAGATGTCCATCAACGGATGAATGGCTAAATAAATTGTGGTATATTCACACAATGGAATACTACGCATTGATAAAGAACAGTGAGGAATCTGTGAAACATTTCATAACATGGAGGAATCTGGAAGGCATTATGCTGAGTGAAATTAGTCAGAGGCAAAAGGACAAATATTGTATAAGACCACTATTATAAGATCTTGAGAAATAGCATAAACTGAGAAGAACACATACTTTTGTGGTTACGAGGGGGGGAGGGAGGGAGGGTGGGAGAGGGTTTTTTACTGATTAATTAGTAGATAAGAACTGCTTTAGGTGAAGGGAAGGACAATACTCAATACATGGAAGGTCAGCTCAACTGGACTGGACCAAAAGCAAAGAAGTTTCCCGGATAAAATGAATGCTTCAAAGGTCAGCGGAGCAAGGGTGGGGGTTTGGGGACCATTCTTTAAAGGGACTTCTAAGTCAATTGGCAAAATAATTCTATTATGAAAACATTCTGCATCCCACTTTGAAATGTGGCGTCTGGGGTCTTAAATGCTAACAAGCGGCCATCTAAGATGCATCAATTGGTCTCAACCCACCTGGAGCAAAGGAGAATGAAGAACACCAAGGTCACATGATAACTAAGAGCCCAAGAGACAGAAAGGGCCACATGAACCAGAGACCTACATCATCCTGAGGCCAGAAGAACTAGTTGGTGCCCGGCCACAATTGAAGACTGCCCTGACAGGGAGCACGACAGAGAACCCCTGAGGGAGCAGGAGATCAGTGGGATGCAGACCCCAAATTCTCATAAAAAGACCAGATTTAATGGTCTGACTGAGACTAGAGGAATCCCGGCGGTCATGGTCCCCAAACCTTCTATTGGCCCAAGACAGGAACCATTCCCGAAGACAACTCATCAGACATGAAAGGGACTGGACAGTGGGTAGGAGAGAGATGCTGAAGAAGAGTGAGCTCATTATATCAGGTGGACACTTGAGACTGTGTTGGCATCTCCTGTCTGGAGGGGGGATGGGAGGATAGAGAGAGTTGGAAGCTGGCAAAATTGTCACAAAAGGAAGACTGGAAGGGCGGACTCATTAGGGGGAGAGCAAGTGGGAGTACGGAGTAAGGTGTATATAAACTTATATGTGACAGTGTGACTTGATTTGTAAATGTTCACTTGAAGCTCAATAAATGTTAATAAAAAATATATATATATATAGTTGTTGTTGTTGCTGTTAGGTGCCAGTAGAGTAGATTCTGACTCATAATGACCCTATAGGACAGAGTAGAACTGCCCCATAGGGTTTCCAAAGAGCAGCTAGTGGATTTGAACTGCCAACCTTTTGGTTAGCAGCCAGCTCTTAAACACTGCCCCACCAGGGCTTCAAAAATATATTAAAAAAAAAAAAGTGGTAGGTAACATAAAAGAACACAATTTGTGATTTGGTGCTTTTATCTTTTGTTTTTGAATTGTGGATATGGTCCAAAGGTGAACACGAGAGTTTTGAATAACCCCTATTCTAAAGAGACTTATCAATGAATCACAAAACATAGAAGCCAGACGTGTCCTACATTATTATACCAAGAGTATAATAAGAAGTGGAGGGGGGAGGGGCAAGATGGCAGCATAGCTGTTTGCAAAATCACACCCCCTTGCAACGCTATTAGAAGTAAACAACTAAAAAATGATGTAACTGAAAATCTCAGAACCCCAGGCAGCCACTGAAGAGTTGGAGAACCAAACCGAAAGCTGAATCAAGAGGAAGACAGAACACACACGGTGGCAAAGCAGAGTTTGGCAGAATATACACATCCGACTTGGCAGCCGAGGCGGTCATCCTGGAATGGAGACAAAAGGCAACTCCCAGCAGAGAGCACAAGGAGGGAGCAAAATGGAGAAAACAGACTAAGATAGAAAATTTAAGAAAATGGTCCTGCAATGGAGTGATAAGTTGTGCACTGGGAGTGGGCAGACCTGGGAGAGAGCTGGGCTCAGGTGTATTACAGAATCCTGTGAACTCCTGAAGCTTGCAGCGTAAGGAGAGTGGTGCAGACTGAACTATAGGAAATACCAGGCAAGGAGCAGGAAGGATGGAATGAGTGCCACAAGGAGAGGGGCAAAGAGAAAGTGGAATGGCACATGTACGTGCTCCTCTACCTCAGGAAAAAAGCAACAAAGTGTAATCACTGGGAATTGGTCCAATAAACGCACACATCACCTGGGGAGCCCATCTGTTGGAGAGGGCTGGGGACACTCCTCAGCAGAGCCAAACATTGGAGGCTAACCCAGTCGTTTACAGCGGGAGGCACCCATAGGCTGAGCTCATCAGCAGGAGCTGACTGGCTGGAGGCAGGAATTCTGCCAAGGCAACTGTGGCAGAAAGACCACTCAGGTGGCCTACGCAGGCTCAGCTTGGCACCAGAGGCAAGCCTACCACAACCTGATGTCATAGACAAACCCACCCCAGTGTAATACTGTAAGAAGAACTGCCCCAATGCCTTGGGCATGCCTGCCCAAACCCGACCCCCAGGAACATACGCTCACCCCAAAAGCCTGGAGCGCCTCATCTGAACTTGCTCCTGGACTGGTGCCATACTCACGGCCTCGCCCCTGATCAGAGTAGCACTTAACATACTGCCCCCAGACTGGTGCCATGCCTGTGGCTGTATCCATGGACCAGTGCCACACTCATGGTCCAGACTCTGGCCAGAGCAAAACCAGTGGCCTCATACCTGGACCTCCATGACACCCAGAGCCATACAATTCTGACCAGTACAGCCCTTCAGGCCACACCTCCAGGCCCATGCTGAGCACAGGGTCCCACCCAAGATCTGTGAAGCATTCTAGGCTGCAGCGCAGATTAGTGCTGTATCAACTGACACCCCCCAGACTGGTGCTACAGCTGTGTCTCACCCAGCCTGGCACCACTACCATGCCCACACAAGTACACACACCCTACCCTGATGGCAGAAGTGCCTGGACACAGAGAGATGAGATTGAAGTAGCTCAGCCCAAAGCACTTAAGCAAGCTCCTCTGGAACAAGTACAGCTAGGATGGGAAATCCTGTGGATCACAGGAAAAAGCAACGAGCAAGAACAGCAATCTAAGGAGAAGAAGAAGAAGTAGTTAATCTCCTGAACTACTGAAGCAGAAAGACAAAGAAGGAAAAAATCTGACACACTTTCCTGAGAGAAAAGCTGTCAACATGACAGGAACAGAAGGGAAATTCATTAACACGATTAAGGATGTCTATGAAAAAACAACTGCCAACATTATACTCAATGGTGAAAGACTGAGAGCCTTACCCCTGAGAATGGGAACGAGATAAGAATGTCCACTATAACCCTTCTATTCAATAGCTACTGAGAAGTCCTAGCCAAGCAATAAGAAAAATCAATAAAGGTAATTCAAATTGGAAAGGAAGAAGTAAAACTATCTGTATTTGCAGGTAACATGATCCAATCCACAGAAAATACCCAAGAATCTACAAGAAAGCTGCTGGAACTAATAGAAGAATTCTGAAAATTTGCAGGGTATAATATTACCACACAAAAATCAGATGATTTTCTATACACCAACAAGAAGAGATCTGAAAGGAAATAAAGAAAACAGTACCATTTACAATAACACCTTAAAAATGAAAATACCTAGGAATAAACCTAACCAGGGATACAAAGAACTTATACAATGAAAACCATAAAACACTTCTAAAGTAGACCTACATAAATGGAAAGACATTTGATGCTCATGGATTGGAAAACTTAAGGCTGTGAATATGTCAATACTAACAAGAATGATCTATAGATTCAATGTAATCTCACTGAAAATTTCAACATTCTTTACTAAACGGAAAAACTAATCATCATTTTATGTTAAAAGAAAGAGTCCCGTATGGCCAAAGCAATTTTGAAGAAGAACAAGTAGGAGACCACACACTACCCAATTTCAAAACATACTATACAGCTACAATGATCAAACAATCTGATTCTGGTTTGATGATAGACACATAGCACAATTAAGTAGAATTGTGAGCCCAGAAATAAATCCATAGATCTATGGAAAACTAATGTTTGACAAAGGGTCTAAGTTCATGGAATGCGGGGAGGGCCCATCTCTTCAAAAAATGATGCTGACAAAAGTGGATATCCAAGTGCAGAAAAATGAAGCAGAAACCATATCTCACACCATACACAAACACTAACTCAAAGTGGATTAAAGCACTAAATGTTAAAACTGTAACATTCCTGGAAAAAAGCATAGGGGTGAAACTATGAGACCTGGTTTTTTTTTTTTTAATGATAGATTATCAAACACAACTACAAATACACAAGCAGCAGAAGATAAAATAGAGAACTGACACTTCAAAAAATTAAATTCTTATGTTTATCAAAAGAGCAAAAAGACAACCTACGGATTGGGGAAAAAAATATCTTTGGGAACGATATAGCCCATACATGTCTAATATCCAAAAAATATATAAAACTTCTACAACTTAACAACAAAAAGATAAGTAGCCCAATCAGAAAATGGGCAAAGGACATAAACAGACAATTCGCCAAAGAGGATATTCAAGAAGCCAACAACACATGTAATTGTGATAATTGTCATTAAAATAAAAAAAAATCATTAGCCATTAAAAAAAAAAAAACTCACTGCCATCGAGTAGATTCCAACTCATAGTGACCCTGTAGGAAAGAGTAGAACTGATCCATAGGGCTTCCAAGGCTGAAATCTTTATGGAAGCTGACTGCCACATCTTTCTCCTGTGGAATGGCCGAAGGGTTCAAACCATCAACCTCTTGGTTAACAGCTCAGTGCTTTAACCACTGTGCCACCAGGGCTCCTACTAACCATTAACCAAAACAGAACCTGTTGCCTTTGAGTCAATTCTGACTCATAGAGACCACATAAGACAGAGCTGTACTGCCCCATAGGGTTTTCAAGGAGCGACTGGTGGGTTTGAACTGCTGACTTTTGGTTAGCAGTTGAGCTCTTAACCACTGCGCCACCAGGCCTCCCATTAGCCATTAGAGAGATATGAATCAATACTACAATGAGCTACCTCACCCTTACTAGAATGGCACTGAACCAAAAAAAATAAAAAGGAAGAAGGTGAGTGAGGATGGGAGATTGTGGAACTCTTATCCACTGCTAGTGGGAATGTGAAACAGTACAACAATTGTAGAAAACAGTATGGCAATTCCTCAAAAACCTAAAAATGTAATTACCATATAACCCAGAAATTCCACTCCTAGATACATACCCTAGAGACCTAAAAGTAATGACATGAAGAGACATACGTATACCGATGTTCACTGCAGCATTATTCACAATAGCAAGAAGGTGGAAACAACCCAAGTGCCCATCAACAGAAGAATGGATAAACAAAATGTGGTGCATACATATAATGGAATACTACTCAGCCTTAAGGAAAAATGAAGTCCTGATACATGTTACAACATGAATGAATATTAAAGACATGATGCTGAGCGAAATAAGTCAGTCACAAAAGGACAAATGTTTTTCGGTCTCACTAATATGAAATGACAAATATAGGTAATTGTATAGAGACCAATGGTTACTAGTGGTTACCAGGGATGGAGGGAAGGGATGTGAATTTTTGTCTATGGTGATGGGGAGATTTGAATCCACTGTGGGTAATGGTTACACAACCAGACTAATGTAGCTGTTACCATTAACCATACACCAGGAAAAAAATCGGGAGGGGGAAAAGAAATGGTAAATAAACTGTTTTATATAATTTTACAACTCTATGGGGCAGTTCTACTCTGTTCTATAGGGTCGCTATGAGTCGGAATCAAATCGATGGCAGTGGGTTTGGTTTGGTTTTTGAGTATATAATTTTGCAACTACAACAGCCTCCAAAAAAAGAGGGAGGGGCTGCACCTGCTGATACTGCTTCAGTGCAACTAAACACTTCAAGAGATTAGCTTTCAAGATTCAAAAGTTTAGGGTCATGGGTCTGTGGGTATATCCGTTAAATTGGCCTAACATAGTTTTTAGAGTTTCTGTTCCACCTCCTATTTCAGTGAGTAGTGCCTGGGGTCTTAAAAACTTGCAAGCAGCCACCCAAGATAAAATTGGTCTCCGTTTGCCTGGAACAGACTCAAGAATTGGAGAAGGAAATGGACTGCAGTTTTAATTGCCTTCATAAACTACTACCTCCACTACCGTGAGACCAGAAGAAATGGATAGTGTCCAACTACTGCTACTGAATGTTTTCACCAAGGATCCATCAGATGAATTCTGCTCAAAAGGAGGAAAAGCGTGGAACAGAACTTCATATTCCTATAGACACCAGACTTACTGGATTTATTGAGACTGGAGAAACCCAGAATCTAATGCCTGGAAATAATCTTTAAACCTTGAGTCAAAACTACCAGATGAAACCATCATTAAACTTAACATTTTAGCCCAATTAATAAAAAAAAAGTTTGTCTTGAGCACAGTGCTCATATAAAAACTTATCTATACGAGTTTTAACAGACAGCAGTTAATCTAAAGCAGAGATGAGAATCCTTAAGGGAAAAACCAAAACCCCAGTGCCGTCAAGTCGATTCCGACTTATAGCGAGCCTATAGGACAGAGTAGAACTGCCCCATAGAGTTTCCAAGGAGCACCTGGCGGATTTGAACTGCTGACCCTTTGGTTAGCAGCCATAGCACTTAACCACTACGCCACCAGGGTTTCCCCTTAAGGGGAAGAGACCCTAAATTAATGGTGATAAAGCAATATGGGTAGAGATAGTGAGAATGGTGACACAATATGAAATATGTAACCTGAGTCATTGTATTGTTCATGTAGAAGTTGTGAATGGATCTGTGTTTGGTTGTGTGTATTTTCACCAAAAATAAATAAAAGGTTTTCTTAAAAAAAAGGTTTAAGTACCTGATCTACTACTGTTATTCACTACGCTCTTCCAGTATCCAACACTGAAGAAGGAGTCAGAAGGAGAGAGACAGAAACTTTGTGTAGAATGTAGCATTCTTGGTGAGAAGTGTGAATCATGAAGCATGTACACTCAGGTGTGCAGCATATATCACAATTCTTTATTTTTGTAATAGATAAATTTAAACATGACTTAAATCATTTATTCCTTCAGACTGAGAAGAATTTGTGCTAAGTCATTATTGCATCCCTGCATCCTAGGGTTGTGTTGTTGTTCTAGAGAGAAGCATCCAGTCATAAGTTATTTGTACACACAGGGTGTCCTTTTATGCCTGGTGTGCCTCTGTTTTTTCCAGTCTATGCTGGGAAAATGGGGTTTTTATTAGACTGCCTCTATAGCAATTTCTTTCTGAGGTCTTCCTTCTTTCCTAGAACAATACCACAAAGCTAAGTCCAGGGCATGATTCAAGACCCACAGTTATCTCCCTTTTTATCCCCTATCCAAGGATATAACTTGCTATAAATTTATAGATGGCTGCAATAAAATAGTTATTTTGGTAGTAATACATAGTAAGTTTTGAAGTTTTATGTCAATTCCATCCCTTCTTCATGGTCTTGTTAAAGATCTATTATCTCTTTCTTAGACCAAATGCCTCTTAATTGGTTCCCCTTTTACACTCACATCCAACCCCTATGCTGTCATTAAACTGATCTTTATAGAATGAAAGTCTGATGTTGATAATTGCCCCAGTACATGACTTCTGGAATGTCAGAGTAAAGATCTATGAAAATATGCTCTTCCACAAAAGCAATGAGAATACTAGCAAAAATTTTTTAAATAAACTTTTTCAGAACTATTAAAATTAACCAAGGCTTTCAATAATCCAAGAAGCATTTATTTAAAAAAAGAAAGGAAGGAAGGCTGAATCTCAGTAGAAACTCTGAGTCTTGTGGTATTTTTACTTGCCCTATTTAGATTTCCTTATTCCCAGCTCTGTGGTAATTTTGAAAAACAGTAGCCTTGCAATTTCAGTAGCTGTGAAAAACAGAAGCCTAGCAACTAACTACTGGAGAGAAACTGAATAGGTTTGGGGATTCCCAAAAAGTCCTATTATGAGAGAATTAGTGTTATGTGACCATGAGCAAGTGAAACATTTGACATACTAAGCAAAGACTTTAAATCATCTATTTTAAATATGTCCAAAGAATTACAAGAAATTACATCTAAATATTTAAGGAAAGTATGATAATGAAAGCCTGGTGGTGTCGTGGTTAAGAGTTTAGCTTCTGATCAAAAGGCTGGCAGTTTGAATTCACCAGGTGCTCCTTGAAAACCCTATAGGGCAGTTCTACTCTGTCTTATAGGGTTGCTAGGAGTCAGAATTGACTCGATGGCAACGAGTTTGATTTTTTTGTTTTTATGATAATGATGTCTCATCATATAGACTATCAAAAAAGAGATAAAATGTATAGAAATAGAAATGCTGGAATGAAACAAATGAAATGAAAAATTCACTAGAGGAGTCCATGGAGCCAACATGATGGCACTATAGACAGAAGCACCACACCATCCTTCCACAGCAAAGACCCAAAAAACTAAAACAGAGACAAATATCAATCCTGGAACCCTAAGCATCGAATAAAGAGATACAGGACTCAACCAAGCACCGAATGGAATCAGAAACTGCCAGAGAACAGAGAGCGAGGAGAGATATGAGTGGCAGTCCCCTATCAACTTAAACAGCACGAGTTCACCATCTTAGACTTCTTTTGGAGATTAGCAAACAGGGAGCATGGGAAAGCAGATTCAGATTCTCCCAGCAGGAGACAGAGCACCTGGTAACCGGCAACACACGCTTTCCCATCCCTTAACTTTCCTCCCCCTGATTGACCTCCACCACTTCTCTGTGAGCCAATCCTCTGCTTCCCAGCAGGCTGGGCAGCAGGGACCCAGGAGGTGCCATCTCCGTGCCTCAAGTACTTGCCCTGCCCATATCAGCTTGTTCCTTCAGTGCCATTTCTTTGTTGCCGGTGTTGCTTTTTTGGCTCCTTTTGGTTTCTTCCTTGCCTCTCACCTTCTCCCACTCCTTTCTCTCAAATACCTGACTCTGTGTGCCATCTTTGCTTCTTGACAGGCTGCGAAGCACCCCTCATCTGGGAACTATTTCTTCGGTCCATGCCACCACATTGGTGGGGTCACTAGGGGCTTTTTTTTTGTTTTGTTTTTTCTCTTTCTTTTTTCCTTTTTATTTTTTCATTTCTCAGTTTCTCATCTGTTTCTACTTACCTTCACTTCCCATCTCCTGAACACCTGGTGCTGTGTACCATCTCCACATCTTCTAGCCAGGCTGTACCATGCGGCTTGAGATCCACCTCCCCAGTGTTTGCGGGAACCCGGGGGGTATTTTTTTTATTTAATTATTTTTTGAATTTTCTTTTTTCATTTTTCTTATTCTTCATTTCTTGATTTCTCATTTCTTCACTACAGTGGTAGGCTCCCTCAATGTTTTTTTTTTTGTTTTGCCTCCTGTTTCTCTCTTTCTTCTTTCCCATAGCCAACCTAGCTCCACACACCACAACTTCCCCTATCCCCCTTCCTCCTCCCTGTCTACACCATGTACTGAATATCACACCCCCAAGCAGCACAGAAATGGCCTTATCTGAACCTGCCCTGAACTGACCCCTGGCCCACCTTGTGGGCCCCAGTACATGCCACAAACAACCCATTTCGGCCCCATCTCTTCAGGTGTACTTACCTTGTTGCACCATAGCTGAGCAACTAGCCCTGACCATTGGACAAGGTGAAAAATATCATGCCCACAGACAAGCAAACAGCAAAGAACACACAGCCCACCATCTCAGATGTAACCAAATAAAACAAAAAAGCAAGATGAAAGAAATCTACAATCAATAAATGAAGAAAATAACTACTGAATGTACCGAAGACAGCAGGCAATATCAAAACAGATTTTTTAAAAAAAGGACAGGTTGCTTCCAGTAGGCAGCCAAAATAAAACACCTGATGACTTTCCAGTAGAAGAAAAGGCACTGGAATAGCCTGGTAAACTCACTAGTATTCAGAGCTGTCCAAGAGTTGAAGCAAAAAGCAGACAAAATGATGAAAAAATAGTCAAATTGACAGAAAAGGCACACAAATTCACGGAAAATGCAGACAAAAAAATGGAAGAATTCAGGAAAATAATACAGGAAAAAAATTCAAAATAAATTCACAACTAGAAATCATACAAAAACAATAAGGAGAAATGCAAAAGATAAACATCAAGAATTCAGAAATGGACAATGACATAGAAGGTCTGAGGAGCAGGTTTGAAACAATGGAACACAGGATCAGGGAAATTGAGACAAATAATTGGATGCCACTTTGTTTGAGGAAAAATCAGAAAAAAAGAAAAATGAAGCAACCCTGAGAATGATGTGGGATACAAACAAAAGCAAAAATTTGTGATTCATTTGAGTTCTAGAACAGGGGGAAAAAATGGAAAACACAGAGAAGATCTTGAAGAATTGCTGACAGAAAACTTCCCTAATATCATGAAAGATGAAAAGCTGACTATCCAAGAAGCTCAACAAACCCCCTATAGGATAGACTCCAAAAGAAAATCATGAAGGTATATAATAATCTCACTTACTGATATCAAAGACAAAGAAAGAGTCCTGAGAGCAGTGTGAGAAAAATAAAAGTCACGTACAGAGGGCAAACAATAAGACTAAGCTCTGATTATTTGGCATAAACCAAACAGGCAAGAAGGCAATGGGATGACATATTTAAAACCTTGAAAGAAAAAAAAAATGCCAGTTTACAATAATATATCCTGCAAAACTCTCATTCAAATATAATGGTGACATTAGGACATTTCCAGATAAACAAAAATTAAGGGAATGTGTAAACACCAGAGCAAACTTACAAGAATTATTAAAAGGAGTCTTTTGGTTTGAGAGCAAACAACATCAGATGACACCCTGAATCTAGGGTGCAAGATCACACCAGCCAGATAACAACCTAAGAACTCTCAAGGACTATTCAAAACCAAAAGATTTACAACAGGGAACCAGGGAGGTTAATCTGTAAATGACAACTATGTCAGAACAATAAAAGAAGGAATAAACAGTGTAGGTATAGAACTTTCTCGTGGAGAGGAAGGCAAGGAGATACCAAGTAGTAATACCCTGTTTCAAACCTAAGATGATAAATGTAAATTTTAAGGTAACAACGAAGAAAGTTAACAATGCTTTTCTTCAAAATAAAAGGGAAAAACAAAGCCTCAGTACGTACAAAATCTACAAAAACAAAAGAAATGAAAAAAATCATAAACAAAAGGAATTCAGCACAGAATGATAAGAGGAACAAAGAAAAGCCAGCACCACAAAAAAAGCACTACAAAATGACAGCAATAAACTCACACCAATCAAAAATTACACTGAATGTAAATGGCATAAATGCACCCATAAAGAGACTGAGAGTGAAAGGATGGATTAAAAAACAGTATCCATCAATATGCTGTCTACAAGAAACACACCTCAGAAACAAAGACCTAACTTTATTAAAAATCAAAGGATGAAAAAAATATGTATGTCAAGCAAATAGTAACCAAAAAAGAGCAGGACTGGCAATACTAATCTCAGATAAAATATACTTTAAAACAAAATTCACCATAAAAGACAAAGAAGGGCAATATAAAATGATTAAAGGAACATTCTATCATGAAGACATAACCATAATAATTACCTATGCACTCAATAAAGGGCTCCAAAACACATAAAACAAACTCTAACCCTGAAAAGAGAAATGGACAGTTGCACAATAATAGTAGGAGACTTCAACACACTACCACTTGTAAAGGACAGAACATCTAGAAAGAAACTTAACAAAGATACAGAGGATCTAAAGGCCACAATCAGCGAACCTGAATTCATAGACATATATAGAATACTCCACCCAACAGCTGTAAAGTACACATTCTTTTCCAACACACATGGAAAATTCTCCAGGATAGACAACATCTTAGGCCACAAAACATCCCTCAACAAAATCCAAAACATTGAGATAATATAAAGTATCTTCTCTTATCACAGTGCCATAAAAGTAAAAATTAACAAGAAGACCAAGGAAAAATATCAATTACATGTAAACTGAATAATAAAAAAATACACTGCTTAAAAACCACTGGGTAATAGAAGAAATCAAAGATGGAATAAAAAAATTCCTAGAGTCAAAGGAGAATGAAAACACATCATACAAAAACTGTTCGGACACAGCAAAGCGAATCCTCAGAGGTCAATTTATAGCAATACATGCACACATCAAAAAAGAAGAAAGGGACAAAATCAAAACATTAGCTACACAACTTGAAAAAATAGAAAGAGAACAGCAAAAAAAAAAAGCTCACAGCCACCAGAAGAAAGTAAATAATGAAAACCAGAGCAGAAATAAATGACATAGAGACTAGAAAAACAATAGAAAGAATCAACAAAACTAAAGGATCAACAAAAATGACAAACCACTGGCCAAATTAACAAAAGAAAAATAGGAGAGGAGGCAAGTATTTGAAATAAGAATTGAAATGGGGGACAGTACAACAGACCACTGAAATGAAAAAGATCATAACAGAGTGCTATGAAAAACTATACTTCAACAAATTTGAAAACCTAGAGGAAATGGACAAATTTCCAGAAACACACTACCTTCCCAAACTAACACAAAATGATGTTGAAAATCTGAACAGACCCATAACAAGAGAGTTGATTGAAAAGGTAATAATAATAATAATAAATCTCCCAATAAAAAGAACCACTGGCCCAGATGATTTCACTGGAGAATTCTACCAAACATTCAGAGAAGAGCTTACATCATTACTTACTCAAACTATTTCAGAACATAGAAAATGAAGGGATATTTCAAAATTCATTCTATGAAGCCAGCATAACCCTGATACCAATGAAGCCAGCATAACTCCGATACCAAAACCAGGCAAAGATACCCCATAAAAAGAAAATTACAGGCCAGTATCTCTCATGAATATAGATGCAAAAATTCTCAATAAAATTCAGCATCATATCAAAAAAACAATACACCGTGACCAAGTGGGATTCATACCAGGCAGCAAGGACAGTTCAACATTAGAAAATCAATCAACATAATCCACCACATGAATAAAAGGAAAGAAAAGAATCACATGAACTCAATTGACACAGAAAAGGCCTTTGACAAAGCACTACACTGTTTCCTGATAAAAACTCTCAATAAAATATGCATAGAAGGGAATTTCCTCAACATAATAAAGGGCATCTATACAAAATCAACAGCCAACATCATTCTTAATGGAGAGAGGCTGAAAGCATTCCCCTTGAGAACAGGAACGAGACAAGGATGCCCTTTATCACCACTCATATTTAACAATGTGGTGGAAGTCCTAGCAAAAAGGCAAGAAAAAAAATAATAAACGTTATCCAAATTGGTAAGGAAGAAGTAAAACTGCCCCTATGTGTGGATGGTATGATACTATACATAACCAAAAAAAAAAAAAAAAAACCCAGGGCTGTCGAGTCGATTCCGACTCATAGCGACCCTATAGGACAGAGTAAAACTGCCCCATAGAGTTTCCAAGGAGCACCTGGTGGATTCAAACTGCTAACTTTGGTTAGTAGCTGTAGCACTTAACCACTATGCCACCAGGTTTTCCATACTGTACATAGAAAACCCGAAATACTCCACAAGATAACTACTGGAGCTAATAGAAAGATTCAGCAGCATAGCTGGATACAAGACAAACACACAAAAATCAGTTGGATTCTTTAAAAAAAAAAAAAAAACCCAGTATATTACAATAAAGAAAATGACAAAAAGGAACTCAGGAAAAAAATACCATTTATAATAAGCCCTAAAAAATAAAATAGTTGGGGGTAAATCTAACCAGGGATGTAAAAGACCTATACAAAGAAAACTACAAAAAAAAAAAAAATACTGCAAGAAACCAAAAGAGAACTACATAAATGGGAAAAAAAAAATACCATGCTCATGTTTAGGCAGACTCAACATTGTGAAAATGACAGTTCTAGCCAAAGCTATCTACAAATACAATGCAATCCTGATCAAAATACACAACATCCTTTAAAGCGTTGGAAAAACTAATCATTAACTTTATATGGAAAGAGAAGAGACCCCGGATAAACAAACCACTATTGAAGAAGAATAAAGTAGGGGGACTCACACTACCTGACCTCAGAAACTACTATACAGCTATGGTAGTCAAAACAGCCTGGTGCTGGTACAAGGACAGATACATTGACCAGTGGAACAGAACTGAGAACCCAGATGTAGATCCATTCATCTACAGTCACCTGATCTTTGACAAGGGCCCAAAGTTCATCAAATGGGGAAAAGACAGTCTTTTTAACAAATGCCGCTGGCAAAACTGGATGTCCATCAGCAAGAAAATGACATAACACATCACACCATACACAAAAACTAACTCAACATAGACCAAAGACCTAAATATAAAACTAAAAACTATAAAATTCATAGAAGAAAAATAGGATCAACGCTAGAGGTCCTACTACATGGCATTAACAGGATATGAACCATAGCTAACAACACACAAACTCCAGAAGATAAGCTAGATAACTGGGATCTTCTAAAAATTAAAAACTTATACTCATCAAAAGACTTTGCCAAAAGAGTAAAAAGAAAAGCTACAGACTGTGAAAAAAAATCTTTGTCTATTACAAATCCGACGAAAGTCTAATCTCTAAAATCTACAGGAAAATCCAACACTTCTATGAAAAAAGAAAAAAGAAATTTTTTTACGACAAAAAGGCAAAAAAATCCAAATAAAAATGGGCAAAGGAAATGGACAGACAGTTCACCAAAGACGACATTCAAAAGACTAACAGACACATGAGGAAATGTTCACAATCACTAGCCATTACAGAAATGCAAATCAAAACCGCAATGAGATACTATCTCACCTTGGCATTACTGGAAAGAATAAAAAAAAAAGCAAATAATGGTGAGGCTGTGGGGAGATTGGAACTCTTATTCACAACTGGTGGGAATGCAAAATGGTACAACCAGTTTGTAAAACGAAATGGTGCTTCCTTAAAAGCTAGAAATAGAAATACCATATGATTCACCGATTGCACTCCTAGGAATATATCCCAGAGAAATAAGAGCCATGAGATGTATAGACATATGTATACCCATGATCATTGCATCATTGTTTACTATAGCAAAACAATGCAAACAACCTAGATGCCCATTAATAGATGAACGGACAAACTATGGTACGTACATACAATGGAGCACTACACAATGATAAAGAACACTGATGAATCTGTGAAGCATCTCACAACATGGATGAATCTGGAGGACATTATGCTGAGTGAAATAAGTCAATCACAAATGAGACTGCTGATATAAAAACACATGAAAATGTTTACAACCAAAAAGAAACAATCTTTGATGGTTACAAGGGAGGGGAGCCATGGGGATGGAAAAACACTAATTAGACAATAGATAAGTGGTAATTTTCGTGAAGAGTAAGACAGTACACAATACTGGGGAAGCCAGCACAACCTGTAGAAGGCAAGGTCATGGAAGCCCCATAGACATACCCATACTCCTTGAGGGATCGAATTACTGGGATAGAGGCTGTGGGGACCATGGTATCAGGGAACTCCTAGCTCAATTGGCATAACATAGTTTATAAAGAAAATGTTCTACATTCTACTTTGGTGAGCAGTGTCTGGGGTCTTAAAAGCCTGTGAGTGGTCATCTAAGATACTCCACTTGTTTCACTTCTTAGGGAGCAAGGGAGAATGAAGAAAACTAAAGACACAAGGGAAAGATTAGACCAAAGGACTAATGGACCACAACTACCACGGTCTCCACCAGTCTGAGTCCGGTACAACTAGATGGTGCCCTTCTACCACCACTGACTGCTCTGACAGGGATCACAATAGAGGGTCCCCGAATGGAACTGGAAAAAAAAGTAAAACAAAATTCTAACTCACATAAAAAGACCAGACTTACTGGCCAGAGAGAGACAGAAGAAAACTTGAGAGTATGGCCCCTGGACACTCTTTTTGCTCATTAATGCAGTCACTTCTGAGCTTCATCCTTCAGCCAAAGATTAGACAGTCCCATAAAACAAAACGTGAATAAAGGGGCACACCAGCCCAGGGGCAAGTGCTAGAAGGCAGGAGGTGACAGGAAAGCTGGTAATACGGACCCCAAGGTACAGAAGGGAGAGTGTTTACATGTTGTGGGGTTGTTAACCAATGTCATAAAACAATATGTGTACTAACTGTTTAAGGAGAAGCTAGTTTGTTCTGTAAACCTTCACCTAAAGCACAATTTTTTAAAAATTCACTAGAGGAGCTCAACAGCAGATTTGAGCTATCAGGGGAAAGTATCAGTGAACTTGAAACTAATCAATTAAAGTTATCCAATCTGAGGAGCAGAGACAAATAAATTAAGAAAAATGAATGATCCTCAGACACCTGTGGGGAATCAACAAGACATAGACATCATGGAAGTCAGAAGAGAGGCAATAAAGAAAGGCTAAAAAAGAATATTTGAAGAAGTGATTGTCAAACACATCCCATATTTGATGAAAAGCATTAACGTACACATTCAAGAAGTTCAACGTGTTCCAAGTAGGATAAAATCAAAGAGATCCACACCAAAACACATCATCAAACTGTAGGAAGCTGAAGACAAAAAGAGTCTTGAAAGCATGAAGAGAAGTTGACTCATCCCATACAAACATTCTTAGATAAGATTAACTGTTGACTTTTCATAAGAAATTATGGAGGGCAGAAGACAGTGAGATGACATATTTATAGTGGAGAAAGAAAACAAAAAACAAAAAAAACCCCATTAACAAATGATACTATAGCCAGCAAAAAGTACTTATCAAAAATGAAGAAAAAATTAAGACGTTCCAAGATTTTTTTTTAAAAAGGTGATAGAATTTCTTACTAGCAAACCTTCCCTAAAATACTAATGGGAGTCCTTTAGCATGAAATGAGAAAGATGGTAATTTGAATCTACATTAAAAAAAACAGAGCCCTCCAAAAGGTAATAAGTAGATATAAAAGTATATATGTATTTGTTCTCCTAACACTTATCTTTTCTTATTTGATTTAAAACACATGTCTATAAATCAATAATTATAAAATTGTGTAAACCCATTGCTGCTGAGTCAATTCCGACTCATAGCAACCCTATAGGACAGAGTAGAAGTGCCCCATAGAGTTTCAAAGGAGCACCTCATGGATTCAAACTGCTGACCTTTTGGTTAGCAGCCATAGCACTTAACCACTACGCCACCAGGGTTTCCTAAAACTGTGTAGATGGGTTATAATGTATAAAGATACAATTTGTATGACAATAACAGTTTAAAGTATGGGGCAGGTAACAGGGTAACCGTGATATAATATTGAAATTAAAATATAAGTTGGTATTAATTCAGACTAGATTTTTACATATTAAGATGTTAATTATTATCTCCAGGGCAACCACTAGGTAAATAACAAAAGAATAGAAAAAAAGAAATAGCAAGGGAATTGAAGTGCTAAAAAATATTTATTTATCACAAAAGAAGGCGGTAAAGGAGAAGTAGAGGAACAAAAAAGACATTAGACATACATAAAAATGGCATATATAAAACCAAACTTTTCAGTAATTACATTAAATATAAATGGATTAAACAGTCCAATAAAAAAGGAAGAGATAGCCACAATAAGAAAAAAAAATTAATGATTCAACTATATGCTATCTACACAAGACTCACTTTAGATCTGTCATGGATTGAATTGTGTCCCCTCAAAATATCTGTCAAGATGGCTAGGTCATGATTCCCAGTATTGTATGATTGTCTACCATTTTGTCATCTGATGTGATTTCCCTATGTGTTGTAAATCCTTTCACTGTGATGTAATGAGATGGATTAGTGGCAGTTATATTGATGAGGTATACGGGATTAGATAGTGTCTTAATCCAATCTCTTTTGAGATATAAAAGAGAGAAGCCAGGAGACAGATGGGGGACCTCATACCACCAAGAAAGCAGTGCTGGCAACAGTGTGTGTCCTCTGGACCTGTGATTCCTGCTCAGAGTAGCTCCTACACCAAGGGAAGATTGATAACAAAGACCTTTCTCCAGACCTATGAGAGAGAGAAAGCCTTCCCCTGGAGCTGATGCCCTGAATTTGGACTTGGAGCCTACTGGACTGTGAGAGAATAAATTTCCCTTTCTTGAAGCCATCCACTCATGGTATTTCTGTTATAGAAGCACTAGATAACTAAGACAAGATCTAAGGACAAAAACAGGCTGAAAGTGAAAGGATGGGAAAAGATACTCTGTGCAAATAAACTAGTGCAGATGGAGTGGCTATATTAATATCAGACAAAATAGGCTTTTAATTCAAAACCTGCTACAAGAGACAAATATAAGTGTCAATAAAAAGATAAATTCATAAACAAAATGCACCAATTTTAAACATATGCATCTAAAAACAAATCCCTAAAATATATGAAACCAATATTGACAGAATTGAATAGAGAAATACAGTCCTACAATAGTAGTTGGAGACTCCAATATACCACTTTTAATAATGGATAGAACATCTAGATAGAAGATCAACAAGGAAATAAAATACGTAAACAACACTAAAACTACTAAATTAGACCTAACAGACATCTATAGAACACTCCACCCATTAACAACCGTGTATACAATCTTCTCAAATGCACAGGAACATTCTCCTAGATAAGTCAGGCCATAAAACAGGGCTTAGTACATTTAAAATAAAATAAATCATAGAAAGCATAGTTCCTGTTTTCTTCTTTTTATGAGTTTTCCAAATTAGAATTGACAATTGATGCAAAAATTATAACATTAATTGTTATGGTTCTAAATATATAGAGAGAAAATATTTCAGAAAATTTTATTATAAATGCAGGAGGAAAAGTGATGTAAAGGATGGTAATATTTCTATATTTCACTCAAACTGGTGAAATGTAAGCACAACTGGACTGTGAGAAGTTGTGTATATGTAATGTAATATCTAGAGCACACTTAAAAAGTTATACAAAGAGGTACAATATAAACAACATAGATATATCAATATGGAATTATTTTTTAAATGCCCAAAAAGAAAACAGATAAACTATAAATAGAACAAAAGACAAAATGGCAGACTGAAGCCCTAATGTATCAGTAAAAAGTAATTACATTAAATCCAAATGGTCTAATTACACCAGTTAAAAGACAGAGATTGGCAGAGTGGATAAAAACAAGAACAACAAGAATCGAAACAAAGTCAACATGACCCAACTACCTTCCATTTGCATGAAAATGACTTCAAATATGATCATATAGGTAACAAGAAAGTAAAAGGATGGTAAAAATATACAGCAAGCTAACCTTAATAAAAGAAAAACAGCAGTGGCTATATTAATATCAGATCAAGTAGACTTTGTTGTTGTTATGTGCCGTTGAGTTTGCTCCAACTCATAGTGACCCTATGTACAACAGAATGAAACACTGCCTGGTCCTGTGTCATCCTCAACAATTGTTATGCTTGAGCCCATTGTTTCAGCCACAGTGTCAATCCGTCTTGTTGAGGGTCTTCCTCTTTTTTGCTGATCCTCTACTTTACCAATCGTGATGTACTTCTCCAGGGACTGATCCCTCCTGATAACATGTCCAAAGTATGTGAGACATAGTTGCACCATCTTTGGATCTAAGGAGCATTCTGGCTGCACTTTTTCCAAGACAGATTTGTTCCTTCTTTTAGTAGTCCATGGTATATTAAATATTCTCTGCCAACACCACAATTCATAGGTGTCAATTCTTCTTCGGTCTTCCTTATTCATTGTCCAGCTTTCACATGCATATGATGTGATTGGAAATGCCATGGCTTGGGTCAGGCCCACCTTAGTCTTCAGGGTGACATTTTTGCTCTTCAACACTTTGAAGAGGTCCTTTGCAGCAGATTTGCCCAATGCAACGCATCTTTTGATTTCTTGACTGCTGCTTCCATGGGTGTTGATTATGAATCCAAGTAAAATGAAATCCTTGACAAATTCAATCTTTTTCTCTGTTTATCATGATGTTGCTCATTGGTCCAGTTGTGAGGATTTTTGTTTTCTTTATGTTGAGGTGTAATTCATACTGAAGGCTGTGGTCTTTGATCTTCATCAGTAAGTGCCTCAAGTCCTCTTCACTTTCAGGAAGCAAGGTTACATCATCTGCATATTGTAGTTTGTTAATGAGTCTTCCTCCAATCCTGATGCCCCGTTCTTCTTCATAGACTCCAGTTTCTCAAATTATTTGCTCAGCATACAGATTGAATAAGTATGTTGAAAGGACACAACCATGATGCACACCTTTCCTTACTTTAAACCATGCAGTATCCCCTAGTTCTGTTCGAATAACTGCCTCTTGATCTATGAACAGATTCCTCATGAGCACAATTAATTGTTCTGGAATTCCTATTCTTCACAATGTTATTCATCATTTGTTATGATTTACACAGTTGAATGCCTTTGCATAGTCAATAAAACACAAGTAAACATCTTTCTGATATTCTCTGCTTTCAGCCAGGATCCACCTGACATCAGCAATGATATCCCTGGCTCCACTTCATCTTCTGAATCCAGCTTGAGTTTCTGGTAGTTCCCTGTTTATATACTGCTACAACCACTTTTGAATGATCTTCAGCAAAATTTTACTTGCATGTAATATTAATGATATTGTTTGATAATTTCCTCATTTGATTGGATCACATTTCTTGGGAATAGGCATAAATATGGATCTCTTCCCGTCAGTTGGCCAGGTAGCTGTCTTCCAAATTTCTTGGTTTAGGCGAGTGAGCACTTCCAGCACTACATCTAAAGTCTACTCTAAAGTAGTAGACTTTAGAGTAAGGAAATTACCAAGGACAAAGGGGGCATTACATAAGGACAAAAAGTCAATCCATCAAGAAGATAAAGCAATCCTAGAGATCAATGCCCCAAACAACAATGCTACAAAATATGTAAAGCAAAAACTGATAGAACTAAAAGGAAAACATACAACTCCACAATTACATTTGGAGTTTTCAACAACCTTCTCTCAACAGTTGATAGAACAACTAAATAGAATATCAGCAAAGATGCAGAAGGAAAAAAAAACTAAGCAACATTATCAATCAACAGGATCTAATCAATATTTATAAAACCCTTTAACCAAGAATGAGAGAATATACAATTTTTTCAAGTGCCTGTGGAATAAATACCAAGGTATACCATATCCTGAGCCATAAAACAAACCTAAACAATTTTAAAATCATAAAGAGATTCTGACCATAATGGAAGAAAACTTGAAATAATAACAGAAAGGTAACAGGAAAATCTACAAATCCTTGGAAACTATACAACATAATTCTAGATAATCCATTGGTCAAAGAAGAAGTCTCAACGGGGGTAAACACATACACTGAACTGAATGAAAATGAAAAACAATGCTAAGAAGGAAATGTATAGCATTAAGTGCATACGTTAAAAAAGAAGAAAAGCCTCAAATCAGTAATCTAAGCTCCAAGTCAATAAACTGTAAAAGAAAAAAAAAGCAAACTAAACACAAAGTAAGTAGAAATAAGGGAATAATAAAGATAAGTGCAGAAACCAATGAAATTGAAAACAGGGGAACAACAGAGAAAATAGATGAAGTAAAAATATTGTTCTTTTAAAAGATCAGTGATATTGACAACCCCCAGCTATACGAGCTAAGGAAAATAGAGAAGACACAAGTTAGTAATATCAGGAATGAAAAAGAGATACCATCACAGCCCCTGGAGATATCAAAACAATAATAAGGGAATACTACAAACAACTCAACACACATAAATTTCAAAACTTAGATGAAGTGTATTAATTCCTTAAAAAGTACAAAGTACCACAATCATCCAATATGAAATAGATAATTTAAATGGATTATTAAAGAAACTGAATTCATAATTTTGAATCTCCCAATAAAGACATATTCAGGCCCAAATGTTATCACTAGAGAATTCTACCAAACATGTTAACAAGAATTAACACCCATTTTACACTATTTCCTACAGATAATGAAAAGGAGGGAATATTTCAGAACTCATTTTATGAAGTCAGTATTATCCTGATACCAAATCAAACACATTATGAAAAAGACAAGCACGTATCAATATCCTTCATGAATATAAAGGATATAAAAATATTAGCAAGTTGAATTCAGAAATATAAAAAAGATAACTATACACCATGGCCAAACCATTTCACGAATGCAAAGCTGGTTTAATATGTGCAGGTCGATCAAATAATATACCCTATTAAAAGACTAAAAATTAAAGCACATGATCACATCAATACATACAAAAAGAGTGTTTGAAAAAATTCAAGATCCATTCATGACAAAAACTCTCAGCAAACTAGAAAAAGAGTATTGTTGCATCATCTTTTAAAGAACATCTGTAAAAACCTACAGCTCACATGATACTTGATGTTGAAAGACTACTTTTCCCCTAAGATCAGAAAAGACAGGATGTCCACTCTCATTATTGCTACTCAACATAGTTCTGGAAGTTCTAGCCAGCAAGAAAAGGAATACAGAATGAAAAGGAAGAAATAAAACTGTCCTTATTTCCAGAGACATGATGGTCTATGGAGAAAACTCCAAAGAATCTAAAACAAAACAACCAAAAAAAAACCTCAAAGAAGTAACAATTGAGGTCAGCAATTTCCCAGATAGAAATCAATATACAGAATTCAGTTGTATTTCTATATACTATAAACATGTGAACACTAAAATTAAAAATGCAATATCTTTTATTTTCATTCAAAAAATACTTAGGCATAAATCTGATAAAACACATGGAATGCAAAATATGTAGAGAAATAGAAGAGGATCTAAATAAATGGGAAAACATACCTTTTTATGGACTGGAAGACTTAACGTAGTAAACATGTCAATTTTCATCAAATTGATATACTAAACCTGTAATGCAACTCCTATCAAAATCTCAGCAATATTATTTTGTAGAGATAGACAAAAATTTACATGAAAGTGCAATGGAACAATTATAGATGATTTTTAAAAAGAATAAATTTGAGAGGAATTGCTATTCAATTTCAGGACTTATCATAGAGCTACAGTAATCAAGATTGTATCATTGGAGCAACAGACGCACAGATCATTGCAATATAATAAACAGCACAAATATAGACATACACAAATATAGTTAATTAAACGTTGACAAAAGTGAGAAAGTAATTCAATGGGGTAAGGATAGACTTGCAACAAATAGTGCTGGAACAGAGAATTAGAACAGGGCTGATGGAGCCAACACGGCATTATAGATAGGAGCACCATGCCATCAATCTGCAGCAAAGACTTGAAAAAACTGGGTAAAACAGGTATAAACTTCAGTTCTGGAACCCTAACTATGAAATGAAGGAATAAAGAACTTGATCAAGCACTGAATGGAATAAGAAACTAACAGAGAATGAGGAGAGCTAAAGAGTGGAGGTTGCCTACCAGCTAACGTGGCATGGATTTGCCGTCTTGGATTACAGCCACCAATAACACAGACAGGGAGTATGGGACGGCCAACTTCCTGGAGCTCCCAACAGGAAACAGAACACCTGGTGACCAGGGATATCCATTTTCCCACCCCCCACCATTCCTCCCTGTGTGTGGTCTTCACCGCTTTCCAATAGGTTATGGTTGCTTAGCTGAAAAGACACCAGCTCATTGCCACCCAGGTCCATCCCACCCCCACTGGCCAGCTCCTTAGTTGCCATTTTTTGGGGAGGGCTTTTTTGTTGCTTGTCTCTCTCTTCCTTCTGTCCTTTCTTCAGGTCTGCACCACCCCAGCCAGCAGGTTCCCTCAGCACCATTTTTTATTTTATTATTATAAATTTTTCCTGTTTCTTCTCTCTCTCTCCCTTCATTTCTTTCCTTTCTTCAGCCCCCAAGCTTGTAAGCTGCCCCCACCCATTCTCAACAGGCAGTGTTGCAAAACTTGGCTAGAGACTCCAATGGTCGGCTCCTTCAGGGCCATACTTTGTTCTTTGTCATTGTTGTTTTTCTTTGTTTCTTCTCTATAGCATCTTTCCTTTCCTTTCTCCCATCCCCCTGAACCCATGTGCTGTTCCCAACCCTTCTTGATGGGCTTTGCTGCACCATTTGGCTGAGGGGTAACTGGCCCATGGCCTCCCCAGGTCCACTCTACCCTCACCAACAAACTCTCAATATGTTTTGGTTTGATTGCTTTTTTTCTGTTCCTTCTCTTTCTCTCCTTTCCTTTCTCCCACACACCTAGCTCTGTGCACCACCCCCACTGCTTCTTGAGGGGCCACATACTGAACTGCTTGGCTGGAAAGTCACTGGTGCATCACCTCCCTGGGTCTGTGCCACCAGCATTGGCTCCCTCTGTGCCATTTTATTATTTATTAATTTTATCTTTTGTTGCTCTTTCTTCTCTTTTTCTCTTCCTTCCTTTCCTTTCTCCCATCCACATGGACCTGTGTGCCACCCACCCCTTCTTGGTAGACTGTGCTGTATGGCTTGTCTGGACAGCCTCTGGCACAAACCATTTCTGGGTTTGCCCCACCTCCACAAGCCGGCTCCCTCAGCACCATATTTTTTTATTTCTTTTCCCTTTTCCCCTTTCCTTCTCCCATCCACCTATGCTCTACGCTGCCTCCGCACCTTCCTGATGTGCTGTGCCATACTGTCAGGCAAGAGAGAGATATAAGCTCGTCACCACCCCAGTTCTGCTCTGCCCTTAACAGCTGGCTCGGCCACCATCGTATTTATTTTTTGTTGGTTGGTTAGTTTCTTCTCTCTCTTTTCCCTCTTTCCTTTCCTTTCTCCCACCAATCTAACCCCATGGGCTGCTCACATCGCTTCTTGACAGACCAAGCTGCACTGCTCAGCTAGAGAGTCATCAGCACATGGTGTCACCAAGTCTGCCCTGCCCCACCCATAGAATCCTACCACACAATCATTTTATTTTCCTTTCCTTTTTTTTTTTTTTGGTTTTGTTACTCTCTCTTCTTTCACTCATTCACTTAGCTCCCCACATCACATTCCCTCCCTTCCCTTCTGCCTATCTGCACCATGTGCTGAGCGCCACACCCCGAAGCAGCACCAATATGGTCCCCTGGACCCTGCCCTGCATTACACCCTGGCCCTGCCCCGTTAAACACAGTACATGTCACAAATGACCCATCCCCACCCCTCCTCCCTGCAGGATCCTCCGCTGTGCCATAGCTGAGTGGCCAGCCCTGCCAACCTGGACAAAGGGTGAGAAGTATCATGTCCACAGGCGAGCAAGTAATAAAGCACACCCAGCGTACCTCCCCAGACATAACCAAATAAAACAAAAAGCAGAATCAAGCAAATCTACAATCAAAAATGAAGAAAATAATTCCTGACTGTCCTAAAGATAACAGACAATATCAGAACACATTTAAAAAAAAAAAAAAAACAGAACAGATAACCTTCTGGTAGAAGAAAAGACACTGGAATTACCTGATAGAGAATTGAAAACTCTAACATTCTGAATCCTCCAAGAGATGAAGGAAAATGCAGACAAAAATAAGGAAAAAATAGACAAAATCATGGGAAATACAGACAAGATCAGGGAAAACACAGACAAAGCAATGGAAGAATTCAGGAAAATAATACAGGAACAAAATGTCAAAATGAACAAACAACTAGAAATCATACAAAAACAGTAATTAGAAATCCAAAAGGTAAACAACAAGATTTCAGAGACTGACTGTGCAAGAGAAAGTTTTAGGAGCAAATCTGAAACAATAGAAGGCAGGATCAGCAAAATTGAAAAAAAAATCCTTCAACACCACTTTGTCTGAGGAAAAATTAGAGAAAAGAATGAAGAAAAAATGAAGAAACCCCAAGAATGATGTGGGATAGTATCAAAAGCAAAAATTTGCTTGTGATCAGAGTTTGAGAATGGGGGAGAAAGGGAAAACAGAGAGGATCATTGAAGATGTGCTGACAGAAAACTTCCCTAAGATCATGAAAGACAAAAAGCCGATCATCCAAGAAGATCAATGAACTCCATATAGGGGTTTCTTTCTCCAAAAAAAATCACCAAGACATATCATAATCACAGTCACTAAAATAAAAAAAAGACAAAGAAAGAAGCCTGAGGGCAGCTTGAGAAAAACGAAAAGAGACGTAAAAAGGAGAAACAATAAGACTAACCTCTGATTACTCGGAAGAAATCATGCAGGCAAGAAGGCAACGGAATGACATATATAAAACTTTGGAAGAAAAAAACTGCAACCGAGAATAATATACCCTGCAAAACTCTCACTCAAATATGATGGCGAAATTAGGACACTTCCAGGTAAACAGAAATTAAGGGAGTATGTAAAAATCAAACCAAACTTACAAGAATTATTAAAAGGAGTCCTTTGGTTACAGAACCAACAACATCAGACAACAACCTGAATCTAGGACACAAGACAGTATCAGCCAGATACCACCCTAGGTAATGAACTCTCAAGAATAAAAAAATACTAAAAAGATTTACAACAGGGAACCAGAGAGGTCAATCTGCAAATGACAGCAATGTCAGAACAATAAAAGAGGGAGTAAATGGTGTAGGTATAGAACTTTCAAATGAAGAGGAAGTCAAGATGATATCAAGTAATAAAAAGACTGATTTAGTCTTAGGAAGATGGAGTAAATTTCAAGGTAATCACAGAGAAAGTTAACAAACCTACTCATCAAAATAAAGAAGAAAAACATAAAGTGTCAGTAAATACAAACCTACAAAAATGAAAGAAAAGAAAAAATAATTCACAAACAAAAGGAATTCAGCACAGGAGAGTAAGAGGAATAAAGGAAACATCAGCACCACAAAAAAAGAAAAAAAAACTGCAAAAGGGCAGCAATAAATTCACACCTATTGGTAATTGCACTGAATGTAAATCACTTAAGTGTACCCTTAAAGAGACAGAGAGTGATAGAATGGATAAAAAACAGGACCCATCAATATGCTGTCTACATAAGACACACCTTAGAAACAAAGACGTAAATTTATTAAAAATAAAAGGATGGAAAAAAAAATCAAGCACACAGCAAACAAAAAAGAACAGGATTGGCAATACTAATCTCAGATAAAACAGATTTTAAAACAAAGCCCACTATGAAAGACAAGGAAAGACATTATATACTGATTAAAGTTACAATCCACCATGAGGACATAACCATAATAAATATCTACCACCCAATGACAGCGCTCCAAAATACATAAAACAAACTTTAACAGCACTGAAAGAAGAAATCGACAGTTCCACAATAATAGTAGGAGATTTCAACACACCACTCTCAGTAAAGGACAGAACAACTAGAAAGAAACTCAACAAACATACAGAAGAGCTAAAGGCCA
Source organism: Elephas maximus indicus (assembly GCF_024166365.1). Classification (NCBI taxonomy): domain Eukaryota; kingdom Metazoa; phylum Chordata; class Mammalia; order Proboscidea; family Elephantidae; genus Elephas; species Elephas maximus. Next base: position 77,596,865 of record NC_064846.1, on the reverse strand, counting down.
CAATCAACCAACTTGACCTCATAGGCATATATAGAACACTCCACCCAAGAGCAGCAAAGTATGCATTCTTTTCCAACACAAATGGAACGTTCTCCGGAACAGACCACATCTTAGGCCATAAAGCCATCCTCAAAAAATCCAAAATATTGGGATATTACAAAGCATCTTCTCTGATCAGAAGGCCAAAAAAGTAGAAATTAGTAACAAGAAGAGGAAGGGGAAAAAAATCAAATACATGGAAACGGAATGACACCTTACTTAAAAAACCACTGGGTAAAAGAAGAAATCAAAGATGAAACCAAAAAATCCCTAGAATCAAGTTAGAATGAATACACATCATGCCAAAACCTTTGGGGCACAGCAAAAGCAGTGCTCAGAGGTCAATTTATAGCAATAGATACATCAAAAAAGAAGGAAGGGACAACCCGGACAAATAGAAATAGAGCAGCAAAAGAAGCTCACGGGCACCAGAAGAAAGGAAATAATAAAGATCAGAGCAGAAATAAATGAAACAGAGAATAGAAAAACAATAGAAAGAATCAACAAAAGCAAAAGTTGATTCTTCTAAAGAATCAACAAATTGATAAATATTGGCCAAACTGACAAAAGAAAAACAGGAGAGGACACAAATAACCCAAATAAGAAATGAAATGGGGGACACTACAATAGACCCAACTGAAATAAAAAGGATTGCAACAGAGTAATATTAAAAACCATACTCCAACAAATATGAAAACCTAAAGGAAATGGACAAATTCCTAGAAACACACCACCTAGCTAAACTAACACAAACTGAAGTTGAAAATCTGAACAGACCCATAACAAGAGAAGAGATTGAAAAGGTAATAATAAAAAAAACCACCCCTCCCCCCCCCAAAAAAAACAAAAACCCTGGCCCAGATGACTTCACTGCAGAATTCCACCAAACATTCAGAGAAGAGGTTGCACCACTACTACTCAAACTATTTCAGAACATAGGAAATGAAAAGATACTTCCAAATTTATTCTATGAAGCCAGCATAACACTGATATCAAAACCAAGCAAGGACATCAGACAAAAAGATTACAGAACAATATCTCTCATGAATATGTTGTTGATTGGTGCCTTTGAGTTGATTCTGACTCATAGCAATCCTAGGTACAGCAGAATGAAACACTGCCCGGTCCTGTGCCATCCTCACAATCTTTGTTAAGCTTAAGCCCATTGTTGCAGCCCTGTCTCAATCCATCTCATTTTAGATTAAAAAATTCTCAACAAAATTCTAGCCAATAGAATTCATTATCATATAAAAAATATAATACACCCTGAACAAGTGGGATTCACACCTTGTATGCAAGGATGTTTCAACGTTCGAAAATCAATGTAATCCACCACATAAATAAAAGAATCAGATGATCATCTCAATTGACACAGAAAAGGCATTTGATAAAACCCAACACCCATTCCTGAAAAAAAACTCTTAGTGAAATAAGTATAGAAGGAAAACTCCTCAACATAATAAAGGGCATCTGTACAAAACCCTGGTGGTGCAGTGGTTAAGAGCTCAACTACTAACCAAAAGGTCAGCAGTTTGAATCCACTGGCTGCTCCTTGGAAACTCTATGGAGCAGTTCTACTCTATTCTACAGGGTTACTATGAGTTGTAGTTGACTCAAGGGCAACAGGTATGGCAGGGGTATACAAAACCAACAACCAATATCAATCTTAACAGAAAACATTCCTCCTGAGAACAAGAACAAGACAAGGATGACCTTTATCACCACTCCTATTTAGCCTTGTGTTAGAAGTCCTAACTAGAGAAATAAGGCAAGAAAAAGAAACAAAGGGCATCCAAATTGGTAAGGAAGAAGTAAAAGTGTCCCAATTTGTGGATGATAAGATACTGTACATAGAGAACCCAAAGGACTCCACAGGAAAACTACTTGAACTAATAGAGAGATTCAGCAGAGAAGCAGGATGCAAGATAAACATACAAAAATCAGTTGGATTCCTATACACCAATAAACAGAACTACAAAAAGGAAATCAGGAAAGCAATACTATTTATAATAGCCCCTAAAAAAATAAAACACTTAGAATAAATCTAACCAGGGATGTAAAAGACCTGTACAAAGAAAACTATAAAACACTACTGCAAGAAATCATACATAAATGTACATAAATGGAAATGTACATAAATGGAAAAAAAATACCATGCTTGTGGATAGGTAGACCCAACAATCTGAAATGGTCAATTCTGTGCAAAGTAATTTACAAACACAATATAATCTTGATCCAAATATCAACAGCATTCTTTAACGAGATGGAAAAACTAACTGTTAACTTTAAATGGCAAGGAAACAGGCCCCTGCTAAGTAAAGCACTATTGAAGAAAAAGTAAGAGAACTTGCACTACCTGACCTGAGAACCTACTATACAGCTATGCTAGTCAAAACAGCCTGGTACGGGTACAACAACAGACACACCGATGAAAGGAATAGAATCAAGAACCCAGATGTAAATCCATCCACCTGAAGTCAGGCTGATCTTCAACAAAGGCCCAAAGTCCATTAGGTGGAGAAAAGATAGTCTTTTAAACAAATGGTGCCAGCAAAACAGGATGTCCATCTGCAAAAAAAATGAAACAGAACCCATACCTCACACCATACACAAAAACATTCAAAATGGATCCAAGACCTAAATATAAAACCAAAAACTATAAAGAACACAGAAGAAAAAATAGGGTCAACACTGTAGGCCCGTAACTAACAACGCACAAACACCAGAAGACAAGCTAGATAGCTGAGATCTTCTAAATATTAAACACTTATGCTCATCAAAAGACTTCACCAAAAGAGTAAAAACAGAGCCCACAGACTGGGAAAAAATATTTTGGCTACGACAAATCCAACAAAGTTCTAATATCTAAAAATCTGCAGGAAAATTCAACACTTCTATGTCAAAAAGACAATCCAATTAAAAAATGGGCAAAGGATATAAATAGACACCTCACTGCAGAAGACATTCAGGTGGCTAACAGACACATAAAGGAGATGATCGTGATCACTATCCATTAGAGAAATGCAAATCGAAACTATAATGAGATACCACCTCACCCCAACATTACTGGCATGAATCAAAAAAACAGAAAAAAACAAATGTTGGAGAAGCAGCAAGGAGCTTGGAACTCTTGTGCACTGCTGATTGGAGTGTAAAATGGTGCAACCATCTTGGAAAATGATATGGTGCTTCCTTAGAAAGCTAGAAATAGAAATACCATAGGATCCAGCATTCCCACTCCTAGGAGTATATCCTAGGGAAATAAGAGCCATCACATGAATAGACATATGCACACCCATGTTTATTGCAGCATTATTCACAATAGCAAAAAAATGGACAAAACCTATGTGCCCATCAGCAGAGGAAAGAATGAACAAACTATGGTAAATACACACAATGGAATACTAACTACTTAACAGTAAAGAACAATGATGAAACTGTGACATCTCACAACATGGATGAATCTGGAGGGCATTATGCTGAGTGAAATAAGTCAATCACAAAAGGACAAATACTGTATGAGACCACTATCATAAAAAGTCATGAAAAGGTTTACAAATAGAAAGAAACAATCTTTGATGGTTACTAGGTAGGGAGGGAAGATATGGGGAGGGAAGAACACTAGCTAGACAATAAGTGGTAACTTTGGTAAAGGGTAAGACAGTATACAGTTCTCGGGAAGTCAGCACAACTTGACCAAGGCAAGGTCTTGGAGCTTCACAGACACATCCAAACCCCCCTGAGAGACCGAATTACAGGCTGAGTGCTGGGGCCCATGGTCTTGGAGAACATCTAGCTCAATTGGCATAACATAGTTTATAGAGAAAATGTTCTACACCCTACTTTGGTGAGTAGTGTCTGGGGTCTTAAAAGCGTGTGAGCAGCCATCTGAGATACTCCACTGGTCCCACCCTGTTTGGAGCAAGGGAGAATGAAGAAGACCAAAGACAGCAGGGAAACATTAGTTCAAAGGACTAATAGGCCACAACTACTACAGCCTCGACCAGACTGAGTCCAGCACAATTAGATGGTGCTCAGCTATCCCTACTGACTGCTCTGACAAAGATCACGATAAAGGGTCCCAGATAGAAATGGAGAAGAATGTAGAACAAAATTCCAACTCACAAAAAAGACCAGACTTACTGGTCTGAGAGAGACAGGAGAAACCCTGAGAGTATGGTTCCTGGACACCCCTTTAACTCAGTACTGAAGTCTCTGTTGACATTCACTCTTCAGCCAAAGATTAGACAGGCCCATAAAACAAAACAAGAGTAAATGGGTACACCAGCTCAGGGGCAAGGACAGGAAGGCAGGAGGGGACAGGAAAGCTGGTAATGAGGAATACAAGGTAAAAAAAGAGAAGAGTGTTGACATGTCTTGGGGTTGGCAGCAAATGTCATAAAACAATATGTGTGTTAATTGTTTAAAGAGAAACTAATTTGCTCTGTAAACCTTCATCTAAAGTACAATAAAATAAAAATAATTAAGACAGGAACATCTTCCAGGGGCCATTATTCTGCCTACCACAGGATCTGAGAGAGAGTTCATTAATTAAAAACCTTGTACAAAACCCAAAGTTTAACAACTTGACTTTTGTTGGAGTTGGCATCTTGGTAACAGTATATTATAATTTATGTTGGGAGCAGGGAAAAGGAAGCCTGCATTCTAATGTTTGCAACATTTGTCGTTTTATTATTTTTAGTTCTTATGAACTCAGGCTACCATTTGTCAATTTTCTCTCACTAATGAATATTAAATGGTCATCTCTTAACAATCTCCCAACTAAGTTTAATATTCCTTAGCAGAAGGGTCAGTATTTATTTCTTTTATTCTCCAACACCCAACTTCTGCCAGTTGTCTCTCTCTCTCACACTTCAACCTGATCACCTGTGCACACACAGAACACACACACATCTGTATACACTCACATCTGCATATACTGACACACATTCAATGAAAGCTCCCTGGAGGGGAGATGAGAGGATGGAGGGAGTTAGAAGCTGGCGAAATGGACACGAAAAGAGAGTGGAGGGAGAGAGCGGACTGTCTCATTAGGGGGAGAGTAATTGGGAGTGTGTAGCAAGGTGTATATGGATTTTTGTGTGAAAGACTGACTTGATTTGTAAACTTGCACTTAAAGCACAATACAAATTATTTAAAAAACAAAAAATATTTGTCATTTTCTAATGTTTAATTTTAGTTTTACTGAGAGGCTTTGCTTCAAATGTCTCTTTGGGAACATGTAAATAACTATTCCACTTAGCACAGTGAATTGGCATTTTAAATTGTTTATTCTTTTAACTCCTCTATACTATTTATGTATCAGTGACAGACAACTTTCATGATACTACACCACATTCAGTTTTATTGCATTTGTAACAGTAACGCAGATACACCAGCTGCCTGACTCTCAGGCTGTTGCTGGCATCTCCTGAATAATCTAAAAGAGGCAAAGGGCAGGTGCTAGAGGAATGCCCAAAAGACTTGCCCCATGTTAAACCTGTTTCCTCTTCAGATCAGGAAAGTGTGGTGAAACTGGATGTAGAAGGCAGCTTTTAACTGACAGCATCATTCATTGTTCACGCTGATTTATAATCTGTGCCCAAAATAACAGATTAACTCACAAAATAAAGGATATTACCTGTGAGTACGGTGCTTCCTTCAAAAACCATCCATATGCGATCAAAAGGTCGACAATTACTCTAAAGGAAAAATAAGAAGATAAAGGGGCAGGGAAACTAGAGTACAGGCAGTCCTTGAGTTATGAACTTCAATTTACATATACTCCATAGTTCCGAGCTGTCATGGATTGAATTGTATTCCCCAAAACTATGTGTCAACTCGGTTAGGACATGATTCCCAGAATTGTGTGGTTTTCCTCCATTTTGTGGTTGTAATTTTATGTTAAAGAGGATTAGGGCGGAATTGTAACACCCTTGCTAAGGTCATATTCCTGATCTAATGTAAAGGGAGTTTCCCTGGGGTGTAGCATGCACCTCCTGCCTTTTATCTTACAAGAGATAAAAGGGAAGGGAAGCAAGCAGGCGGGGGGGGGGGCTCATACCACCAAAAAAAGCAGTCCAGGGAACAGAGCGCGTCTTTTGGTCCCGGAGTTCCTGTGTAAAGAAGCTCCTAGTCCAGAAGAAGATTGATGACTAGGACCTTCCTCCAGAGCCAACAGACAGAGAAGGCCTTCCCCTGGAGTTGACGTCCTGATTTTGGACTTGTAACCTACTAGACTGTGAGAGAATAAATTTCTCTTTGTTAAAGCCATCCACTTGAGGTATTTCTGTTACAGCAGCACTAGATGATTAAGACACGAGCCAACCCCTGTAAAGCCTATTACATTAAAAATTAGAGGTACTTACGATGGTTCATAATAACAAACATGTGCTACTTTGCAATTCATGTCTCAATTAATACGATATTATTATACCAAAGATGTTTTAGTGTATTTGGAAGTGTTTCTTTAATGTTTTTATCATAGAAAAGTACCCTATATACCATATACTAAGACGAACATCTGAGTAACTGACGTTAGATAAGAAATATACCTAACTGTTCCAACAAGCACAAATTCAATTTAAAGACAGACTTAGGAATGGAACTTGTTGTAATCTGGGGACTGCCTCTACTGGAAATGGATCAACAAGAATGCAATTAAAGAGAATGTTGACACACTGTGAAAAATATAACTAATATCATCAAACGATTTCTGTAGAAATTGTCAAATGGGAACCTAATTTGCCATGTAAACTTTTACTGAAAAAACAGTAAAATATTACTAAAAAGAAATAAAGCTGGGACGATTGGACATCTATGGGGAAAATGTGAAACTCAAGCTAAACTTCACACCTCATACAAAAATTAACTCCAAATGGATTGACTTAAATCTGTATATATACATATATATACACACATATATATGTATATAATGAAAACTATAATACTTTTAGAACATAGCATAGGTGAAACCTTCAGGACTTAGACTTATTCTAACAGCCTCAATAATTTTATACCTAGTTTTTATTATTTCATTCCATCAATATTCTCAATGTCTCTAAACCTCCTTGATGCCTTATTGTAGGGTTTAAGTGCATATAATTTGAAATTTGACTAGGTCTATGTTCAAATTCAAATTCTGCTACTTAGAGTCTGGGCGACCTTGAGCCTCAGTTCTATTTTCTGCAAAATGGGGTTAATAATATTTTCACCATCATAGAGAAGTTTTTTGTGTATATTAAGTGTGATAATGCATCTAAACTTTTTACTTTTGTGTCAGTCACTAGGTTGTATATAAAAAAGAAAAAGCCACATTAGCAATTATTACAGCCTGTAGATCTTCTACTTGGCATATAAGACCTTTCAAAATGTGGCCCAAACTATCCAGCCCACACTATTTTCCCTTTTCAGTATTCATTCATGTTTCTCCTCCGATATCCTAAAGTCCAAACTTAATCCTTTATACAATCTTCACTTACCTTTTCAGGACACATTAATATACCTACATTTCTGAACTTCTCTATCACTGACTACCTCACTTATGTGTATACATGTTCTGTACTGTTTTTCATGGCTACTGAAAATGCATCTTGGCCCTCAAGTTACATTGTTAGTCTTGACACAGAGAAGCCTTGGATCCACAACCTTCTGTGAATAAGCCAGTCCTAAATTAGGCTGTGGCATAGATTAGCATAAATTTTGTCATTTGAAAAAGTATGCTGAAGGAACTACACTCTTGATATCCCTAAAGAAATTCCATTAAACATAGAGATGACATATTTGTGAAATAAGAAAAAGAAACATGTCATCTAGGAAAAACTCTGACCTGCAGTCCCATTAAAGGTCTACATTTGCCTTAAAGCTCTTTACCTATAAATCCTTTAAAGCCAGAGAAGATCCGTATGAGAGTTGGGGAAATTTTCACTTCTTTCGTTAAGAGTTCTTACGAAGAACTTCTGTTTCCTATTTTTGTTCTCTGTCACTCTTCGGTGTCTCACCAACTAGTGGGTGAAATAAGCCTTCAGCTGCCACAGCTTGAGTTTCTGCAGCCAATTTCACCCTGTACCATAGACTAACAGCTGGAAGCATGGCTTGCTTAATTAAGATTCAACTTCATTAAAAGCCCAGTTCTCAAACTCAAAATCAATTTCTTTCAGCTACTGAGATTTGCTTAGATTTTTTTTTAATCTATTGGATTATCAATAATTAAAGGCAATTTTAGTTATTTCACAATGGAGCACATTGGAATTTCCAAATTTATTATTCTTTTCAAGTAGATCTTGAAACCGGAAAGGTTTTTATGAAATTAAGGGACTCAGTGGCCTTGGTATTTGTCTGGGTAAATGTAGGATGCAGGAACAGATGATATAAATTCAAAATTCATACTACCTAGTTCTTAATTCCAAACTCACAAATTAAAAAAAAAAATCAAAATAGACTGCTAAGTCATGAAACTGATCATTTTCAATCTTGTTATGCCTCATTTGCTAGTATCAATAACACTCTAACATTAGTATTACATACAAAACCATACACTAATTTTCTGACACATAGCAAAACTTTTTAATAATATTGAAATACAAATCAAAATTCTGTAATTTTTTTAAGCCACTGCTATTGTTTCATCCAACTGACTTCAAGTCTCAATAGCTGACCTAACAGAATATCCTAATAAAATAACACTGGAATAACAAAGGATGTGAGTTAAAGGCTTCTAATTTGGAGAAGTGGGAAGACGGGAACTATGTCAAATTGAACAACTTCGAAATAACTGTTCTGTACTGTAGTTATTTATTGGTATCATGTATTTCAGAATTGTTACTAACCAAGGGATCCTTTTGCTGGAAATAGAACACTGACCACTACTCGAATAACTTGTTCGTAGAAAAATTGAAGCAATTCAGTGCTTTCAACAAAAGTCTTTCATATGGATTGATCATTGATAGTTTGATGAATACCTTCTTTCAAATTACACAGGATGACATATCTTAATATGCTTGTTGTTGTAGTAATAAAAAGATGGAAAATGTCTTAAAAATAAAAAATAACCTCTATCCTTGAAAAGATGACACTACTTTCTTATTATGAGTAGGGCAGAGTAAGAATTATTATTTTTAGTATGAAGATAAACTAACCTATGAGAAATAATCATAAGCTGACATTGGCCTTACAAGCCTCTTGTTCTAACATTAATCACATGACTTGAAATCACAGAGTAAACCATAGATTATTGAATGAATGATGTTGAGTAAATTAGGCAACCATTTGTGGAAAAAAGTCAGATTTCTACATGATGCTATACACATGTAAAAGGTGAAATGATAAAATTACTTGAAATACATGCACACATGTGTTTATACAATGCTAGCTAGGGTAGGTCATTCTAAATTCAATGACAAAGTCAAAACAAAGGAAGGGGTCGACAGATCTGATACATAAAAATGTAAATAGTCAGTACTTGTTTAAATATAAAAGGAAAGTCAAAATCTGGGCCTAACATCTGTGGCATCTATATAACAAAGGCATAATAGCTTTAGTAAACACATAGCTGATAGCTCTTACAAATTAATGTACAGTTGATCACCCCAAGAGAAAAATGTACAAAAATAAATGGATAAGGAAATAACAAAGGACAAGCAAACAACTAAAAGAACAGAAAACAATATTTAATCCTCTTCGTAATGATAAAAATGTGAATTGTAATAAAATCATGAAACAATTTTCCTCTCTAAGATCTGAAAACATTATAAAAAATTTTAATACCCAGTGTTGAAATGGGCATTTTATGCTCTTTACACATTGGTGTTAAGACTAAAACATTTGGGCGTAAACATGATGGCTTTTTATGATAATTTTTTAAAATAATTTTTATTGTGCTTTAAGTGAAAGTTTACAAATCAAGTCAGTCTCTCACACAAAAACCCATATACACCTTGCTATACACTCTCAATTACCCCCCCCCATGAGACAGCCCACTCTCTCCCTCCACTCTCTCTTTTTGTGTCCATTTCGACAGCTTCTAACCCTCTTCACCCTCTCACCTCCCCTCCAGGCAGGAGATGCCAACAGAGTCTCAAGTGTTCACCTGATCCAAGAAGCTCACTCCTCACCAGCATCCCTATCCAAACCATTGTCCAGTCCAATCCATATCTGAAGAGTTGGCTTTGGGAATGGTTCCTGTCCTGGGCCAACAGAAGGTCTGAGGGTCATGACCACCGGGGTCCCTCTACTCTCGGTCAGACCATCAAGTCTGGTCTTATGAGAATTTGGGGTCTGCATCCCACTGCTCTCCTGCTCCCTTCGGGGTTCTCTGTTGTGTTCCCTGTCAGGGCAGTCATTGGTTGTAGCCGGGCACCATCTAGTTTTTCTAGTCTCAGGATGATGTAGTCTCTGGTTCATGTGGCCCTTTCTGTTTGTTGGGCTAGTAATCGCCTGTGTCATTGGTGTTTTTTTATGATAATTATTAATGATAAAGTCAATATGGTGGGTTAAAAGTTATACACATTTTTAAAGGAGTATTTTTGAGAGTAGCGTCATTCCCTTCCCTATCCAGTTTTCTTAGTTTGTGTTCCCCAGAAGCAGACCTAGAGAAAAGATTCAGAGTGCAGGTAGCTTATTTGAGAGCTGACCCAAGGAAACAACTTTAGGGAAGACTAGTGAGACAGGGAAGGGAAGGAAACAAATAATGCGTGCTTTATCAAGCAACTTATCACTATGGTCAATGGGAGCTTAATGCCTCTGGGGAGAGCCAGTGTAGAGCTCACATCTCGGAGTTCATCCCATTCAAGGGATGTGAGGCTTCTTTGTGTGCACGTGGTAGGGTTAATTCCTTAGGCAATGAGATACAGATGCTGATAGTTGAAAATCAAGCTGAAGTGTGCTGAAATGATAAGGCCTAAGGATGTTGAATACTGATAATGTCTATTACATCACCCTATCTAAAATTTTATCCTCTGCACACACACACACACACACACACACACACACAAAATCCCTTTCTTTTATTTTTTTCCTTATCACTATAATTTTTTAAAATTATTTTATTTATTGTTTGTTTATCTCCACTAGATATTCACCTGTTGTGTTCACTGTGTACCTCCAGTGTTTACAAGAGTGCCTGGCACCTATTAAGCAGTTAATAAACATTGGTTTAGTTAATGAGTAAATACATGTTATAATTGTAAATACTGAGCTGTTATAGAACTGAAGGAGACAACTCATGATCTCTCAGAAAAGTTACTAACAGGTGTGTTTTAACTCTGATTGGGAATGACTCTTCCACTAATTGCCAAAAAAGAAAAAAAAGGTGAGATCATTGGTCCTAGTATACTTTGGTTGAAAATAACTGGTGCTGTCCCTCAACCCTGGAAGCCCTTCAGTGGGAAGGGTCAACTATATTAAAGAACCATGAGCCTTCAGATACAGGCCTTCTTCTGAACTTAATGAACTTCAGTTTAGTGTAGTATACTGGTTAAATGCTCTGGCTCTGAAGTCAGATTGAACTCTGGCCAAATTCCAATTCTACCGCCTAATGGTTAAGTGACTTGGGGATTGGACTCTTGATCTCCAGTGGTTTCCTCATAACGATAGGAAACAATAATAGTACTTTAAAGTATTTATGCTCTTTTAAAAAAAGGATTACATAATATCATGCATGTAAAAGGCTTAGATAAGAGTCTGAAAAAGAGTTATCACTATGAATGTTAAAGAGTATAACAGTATATATATATACATCTAGTATCCAGCTAGGTATAAGAGGCTGAAGGCTTCAATTAGATAGATATACACTTCATATTGTGAGAAGGCTATACTTATGCCATCTGTAAAGAGATAATGAAGTAGAAATTTTATTGATTATTTGGATGATAATAAAAATATACAGCTCTTCATTAGGTACTCTAATTCAACTTTTCCTAAATAATTTTTCCCTCATAATTGGCTCAGTTAATTTTTTTGTTTGAATCAAAGGTTGACAAACTTTTTCTGCAAATGACTAGAGAGTAAATATGTTTGGCTTTGCAGGCCCTAATGTCTGTCACAACTACTCAACTTTGCTATTGTAGGGCACAAGCAGACAAAAATAATGTGTCATAAAGCTCTTAGAACTCTCTCCATATCCCAGACCTATCATTTCTTTATATCAATGAGAGGATAGCAGCATCTCTTGGAAGACTGTTAAAAGGTAGTTGATTGGGCCCCACCCTAGAGGTATTGAAGTTTTGGGAGTGGGTGTCAGGAATCTGTATATTTTAAAGCATCACGGATGATTCTGATATACAATTGGGGTTAGGAAATACTGTTCTAACACATTCCATAACAGTTTCTCCTTATGTGGGTGCCATTTCCTTAGCTTACAGTCATGGAGAGTCACTTAGGCTAAAAAAAAAAAAAGGTGCAAACTAATATCTGATGTAGGTGCTCACTTCATATAAAGAATACTTTGAATTGCAGACATTTCAGCCCAATGAGCAAAATCTATCTGCCTTAATCTACTTTTTCACTCATGAATAATTCTTCTAGGTTTTTTTTTTCTCACTAACATATTAAAAGGAAATGTGGATGTATACATTAAGATTCAGATACACAATATCCAGTTCACAGTCTTACCAAAGGTTAGTTCACAATCAAATTTTGATCAATTGAGTTATTGAAATCATCCCGTGTATATACTTATTTTGTTGGCCCCTACCATATACTGCTATAGATTTTTAAGCTGAAGAGCTTTTTTTTTTTTTTCCTGCTTCCAGACATGGCGAAAATCCAGGAGAAGTGAAGAAGGGAGAACACATAGTAACTGGAACTTTTTCAGTTCTAAATACCAGCTTCTGGCTTACCAGTTCAAGCAACAGAAAAGTCCAGGACTATCTCACTTCAGAAAAGACTAGATTCAGGTTCTCAAACAATGCCACAATTTATATCTTCTATCTCTTGGTTGTCCTTTCCTCTGTGCTAGCTTCTCTCTCAGATTGACTCTCCACAAAATGGCAAGACAGCTTCCAGCATCTCCAGACCTGTATTCTACTAGTTCATGAGTCCCACTGGAAATAACTTTTCCTTTCCAGTAATTGAAGAAGACACTATGGAATTGGTTCTGATTAGGTCAACTTGAATCATGTGTCCATCCATGGTCCAACCCTTGACCTAGAAGGAAGAAATGTATGTATTGGCTGGGTCTGGTTCATATGCTACACTTGCATCTAGAAAGGTTGAATTTGCTTCACCAAATCACAAGAACTGAGAGTAATAATAATAGCTAAAAGTACATGGCACTAACCATGTGCAAAGCACTGTCCTGAGTACTTTACATATGTTAACTAATTTAATCTTGACAACAACCCATGGTGGGTGGAAACTATCATTACAGTTTTACAGGGGAGGAAGCTGTTGCATAGAAAGGTTAAATAATTTATCTTCATAGCTAAGAAGTGGTAAAGCCATTATTTGATTTCAGGGAGTCCCTGGGTGCTGCAAATGGTTAAGCGCTAAACTCCTGGATGAAAAGTTGGTGGTTCAGGTCCACCCAGACGTGCCTCAGAAAAGACCTGGCAATCTGCTTCCAAAAAATTAGCCATTGGAAACCCTGTGGAATGGAGAAGGGCCCAAGATGACAGATTAGTCAGACATGTGTCCCCCTATAACAAAGACTTGAGAAACCAAGTGGAATGGATACAAATGACAACTTTGGAACCCTGAGCATCAAACAGAAGTATGACGAATTAGACTGACTGCAGAGTGGGAAGAAAGACTGAATGAAAACGGAGATGTATATAGATTGTAGGCATCCTGCCAGCTGGCCCAACACAGTGTGGCAGTCTCGAGACAAAGGGTGCTGCATCACTGGGTGAGGAGCACAGTAAGGAGACTTAATGGAATCCCCAATAAGAGACAGAGATACTGTGTAGATAAACAGGAGTGAAGTAAGGTGAGCAGGACATGAACTGGATATAACAGGGAAAGTACAGGAAGGTGGGTGAGAGCTACAGGGATCCTGGTGACCAGAAAGCAGGGAAGGAGCCAGTAATTAGGGACAAGACTACTCACTACACTGGTGCCTGACCTTTTGGACAGGAAATGGCCACAAAATTGTGGATCCACAGAGTAATAAGTAGAGGTTCCCACTGAGCCAAACCCCAGGCAGCCCCCCTCACATTTAATCAGACCTAGCTCCAATCACTAGCTGTAGCTTTTGAGGAGTGCCCCAGCACTCATGCCCAGTGATTGATGGCACACACTACCCCATACTCTATGCCTGATGGCTGGTGGTGTATGCTCACCACATCCGTAACCCAAAACCCATAGTGACTAGCACGAGTGTTCCCGGCACCCCAGCCCAGTGACCCGCTGAGCAAGCACTTCACCTCATCAGCAATCACCTGGAAGATCCCAACAGGCATCACCCTTGCTCCGGTCCAATGACAAGCAGAAGATACCAGTGCCCTCACCCAACAACCTCCTAGCTGCAATGTCACACATCTCATACCCGGAAAGATCCCACAGGATGACTACACATGTTCTGAGAATCCTCAAGCCCCAATACCTACTGAGATGCCAATTTGTGCATGCACAGAGGTCTTAGCCCATCAATTTGGGTAGCACTGCCTCCTGGTGGCTATGGAGATGACCTTCCCTCCATTGGACACACTAACTGCTATTACAAACCAGAAGGATCACATGGTCCCACAAGAGCTGCAGAGGGAACCTGATCACCCAACACCTGCCACTCCACATTAGGGAAAGGACTAGCTCTTGCACTTCCTTTCAAACCCATAAAAGAAGACATATAAGACTAATGACAGAGGACTCACACAAAGATGTGACCCATCATACCCATTAGTTAGAGGAAGTCACACCCAGCCAACTGACGCCACCAAAGTCATACATGCACCAATACCACAGAATAACAACAATTAAGATAATGCAAAGGAAGAAAGACATTCTAAAGAGAAAGAGAAGAAATAAAGCTTCTGGTATATCAAAACAAAATAAAATAAAAAATCAGAACGAAACAACTATACAATCAATAAACAAATATATAAATACATAAAATAACACCTCAATGCCTCAGAGACAGCAGACAATAACAAATTATATGAAAAAAAAGAGATAAGATGGCTCAGGCAAGTGAGTAAAATAAAGCAACTGAAAACCTTCCTGAGGAAGAATTGATAATAGAATTACCTGATAAGGAATTCAAAAGACTTATATTTAGACTTCTCTGAGATATCAAGGAAAACACAGAAAAAAACCTAGAAGAATTCAGGAAAACTGCACAAGAACAAAATGATAAACTTAAAAGACAAAGAGAAACCATACAAAAACAACTAGAAATTCAGAAGCTTAACAATAAAATATCAGAAATAGGTAACTCAATGGAAGAACACAGCCATAGATTTGAATCAATGGAAGAAAGAGCAGTGAAATAAAGGATAAACCCCTTCATACTAATTCATTTGAGGAAAATCAGAAAAAAAAAACTGAAGAGAAATGAAGAAAGCCTAAGTGTTAAATGGGACACCATCAAGAGGAATAATTTTTGCATAATAGGAATTCCAGAAGACAAGGAGAAAAAAATTACAGAGAGAATTTTTGAAGACGTATTGGCAGAAAACTTCCAAAATATCACGAAAGACAAGGTTTCCTTCCAAGAAGTCCAATGAACCCAATAAAAGATAAATAAAAAACCAAACCCAATGCAGTCAAGTCGATTCCAACCCATAGAGACCCTAGAGGACATAGCAGACTGCCCCATAGGATTTTCAATGAGTGGCTGGTGGATTTGAACTGCCAACCTTTTGGTTAGCAGCCATGTCACTTAACCACTCCACCACCAGGGCTCCTCAATAAAAGATAGACCCCCTCCCCCGAAATTCACCAAAACATATCATATCAAACTTTCCAAAACCAAAGACAAAGAATTTTGAGAGCAGCTCGTGAAAAGTGAAATTTTATTTACAGTGGGACATCAATAAGACTAAGAACTGATTTCTCATCAGAAGCCATGCAGGCAAGAAGGCAATGGGATGACATACACAAAATCCTTGAAAAAGAATTGCTAAGCATGAATCATATATCCAGCAAAAATGTCTTTAAAAAATGAGGGCATATTTAGGCCATTCCAGATAAACAGAAACAAAGAGAATTTGCAAACACCAGACCAGCCTTGTAAGGAATATTAAAGGGAGTCCTTTAGACAGAGAACTAATGACATCAGACAACAACCTGAGTTAAATACATATAACGGCATCACTCAGATACCCACTTAGATAAAGACTTCAAAAGATAAAATAAAGCTGTAAAACTGATTTCAGGAATGAGAGATGTTAAGCTGTAAACTACGATAACTTCAAAACAAAATGGGGAACCAATGGTGTAGATATAGAACCACCATACGGAGAGAAAGTCAAGGAGATTTCAAAATAAAAGAGACAGTTTTAATTATAGGAGGATAAAGGTAAACCTCAGGGTAACTACAAAGAAAATTAATAAATCTACTCACCAAAATAAAGGAAAAAATCAAAAAGACTCAATAAATACAATAACAACTACAACAAATGAAAGGAAAAGAAAATCCATATACAGAAAGAACTCAGCATAGAAAATTAAGAGGAGCAAACACCACACACAAAAAAGTAAAACAAAATGGCAGGAGTGAATTCATACCTAGTGCTAATCACACTGAATGTAAATGGATTAAATGCACCAGTCAAGAAGCAGAGAGTGGTAGAATGTACTTAAAAACAAACAAAAACAAAAATTAAAAAAAAAACCATGATCCATGAATATGTTGCCTACAAGAGACACATCAAAGGATGGAAAAAATATATAAAGCAAATAGTAACCAAAAGAGAGCAGGAGTGGCAATAATAGTTTATGACAAAATAGACTTTAAGTCAAAATACATTAAAAGAGACAAGGAAGGGCACTATATAATGATTAAAGGGACAATTCATCAAAAAAAAAATTCATCAAGAAGACATAAAAATAATAAATATTTATGCACCCAATGACAGAGCTCCAAAATATATAAAACAAATTCTAACAGAATAGAAAAGAGAAATAGACAGTTCTACAATAATAGTAAGAGACTTTAACATACCACTTTGATGATGGACAGAACAACTAGAAAGAAAATCAACAAAGAAACAAAAGATCTAAATAACACAATCAACCAACTTGACTCATAGACACACACAGAGCATACCACCCAACAGCAGCACATTGCATATTCTTCTTCAAAGCACATGAAACATTCTCCAGAATAAACCATACTTTAGGCCACAAAACAAGCCTAAATAAATTTTTAAAAAATCTAAATAATATAAAACACCTTCTCTGACCATTACATTACAAAACTAGAAATCAATAACAGGAAGAACAAAGAAAAAATAAAATACATGGGAAATAAATAACAAGTTAATTAAAAACTATTGGGTCATAGAAGAAATTAAAAATGAAAACTAAAGATATTTAGAATCAAATGAGAATGAAAACACAACATACCAAAACCTTTGTAACACAACAAAAGCAACATTCAGGGGAAAATTTATAGCAATAAATGTATACATCCAAAAAGAAGAGAGGTTGAAAAACAATAACTTAACCCAACAACTTGAACAAATACAAAAGAAAGAGCAAAAGAAGACTATGGATTCCAAAAGAAGGGAAACAGTAAAGATCAAAGCAGAAATAATGAAATAGAAAACAGAAAAACAATAGAAAGAATCAAAGAGACTAAAAGTTGGTTCTTTGAGAAGATGAATAAAATTGATGAACCACTGGCAAAATTGACAAAGGAAAAAAATGAGAAGATGCAAATAACCAAAATAAGAAATGAGATGGGTGACATTACAACAGGAAAAACTGAGATAAAGAAAATCATAGCAAAATATTTTGAAAAATTGTACTCCAACAAGTTTAGAAGTCTAGAAGAAATAGACAAATTTCTAGAAACAAACTGTTGTTGTTGTTGCTGTTCGATGCTGTGGAGTTGGTTCCAACTCATAGTGACCCTATGTACAACAGAACAAAACACAGCCTTGTCCTGCACCATCTTCATGATCATTGTTATGCTACAGTCCATTGGTGCAGCCACTGTGTCAATCCATCTCATCGAGGGTCTTCCTCTTTTTCTCTGACCGTCTACTTTACCAAGCATGCTGTCCTTCTCCCGGGAGTGGTCCCTCCTGATCACATGTCCAAAGTGCATGAGACAAAGTCTCGCCATCCTCTCTCCTAAGGAACTTTCTGGCTGTACTTCTTCCAAGACAGATTTGTTCATTCTTCTGGCAATCCACAGTATATTCAATATTCTTCACCAACACCATAATTTAAAGGCATCAATTCTTCTTCAGTCTTCCTCACTCGTTGTCCAGCTTTCGCATGCGTATGAGCCAATTGAAAACACTAAGGGTCAGGTGCAT
This sequence comes from Elephas maximus indicus, assembly GCF_024166365.1. Classification (NCBI taxonomy): domain Eukaryota; kingdom Metazoa; phylum Chordata; class Mammalia; order Proboscidea; family Elephantidae; genus Elephas; species Elephas maximus. The sequence goes on along the minus strand of NC_064846.1, from coordinate 77,578,404 downwards.
CTTAGTCCTTAAAGTGACATCTTTGCTTTTTAACACTTTAAAGAGGTATTTTGCAGCAGATTTGCCCAATGCAATGCATCTTTTGATTTCTTGACTGCTGCTTCCATGGGTGTTGATTGTGGATCCAAGTAAAACGACCCTTGTCAACTTCAATCTTTCCCCCATTTATCATGATGTTGCTTAGTGGTCCAGTTGTGAGGATTTTTGTTTATGTTGAGGTGAAATCCATACTGAAGGCTGTAGTGTTTGAAACAGGCTACCTATCTAAAATAACACAAATAGAGGTAGAAAATATAAATAGATCCCTAACAGAAGACATTGAAGATGTCATTAAAAAAACCCCAACCAAAAAAAGCCCCTTCCCAGATGGCTTCACTAGAGAATTCTACGAAACATTCAGAGAAGGGTTGACACCAATTCTACTTAAACTATTCCAGAACATAGAAAAGGAAGGAATGCTCCTTAATTCATTCTACGAAGCCAGCATTACCCTGATAGGAAAGCCAGGCAAATACACCACCAAAAAGGAAAATTACAGACCAATATCCCTCATGAATATAGTTGCAAAAATTCTCAGCAAAATTCTAGCCAACAAACTTCAACAGCATATCAAAAAAATAATACATCATCATCAGATGAGATTCATACCAGTGATACAAGGGTGGTACAACATTAGAAAATCAATCAATGTAATTCACCAGATAAAAAAAAAAGAAAAAAATCACATGATCATCTCAATTGATGCTGAAATGGCATTTGATAAAACCCAACACTCTTTCCTAAAAAAATCTTTCAGTAAAATAAGAATAGATGAAAAATTCCTCAACATAATTAAGGGCATATGTGCAATGGTTAAGAACTTGGCTGCTGACCAAGAGGTAGTCTATCAAACACGACTAAAAATACACAAACAATAGAAGATAAATTAGATAACTGGGACCTCCTAAAAATTAAATACTTATTCTCATCCAAAAAAAAAAAAAAAAAAAAACTTTACCAAAAGAGGAATAAAAAAGAACCTACGGTCTGGGAAAAATTTTTTGGCAGCGACATATCTGATAACAGCCTAATCTCTAAAATATATAGAAAATTTTAACAACTCAACAACATAAAGACAAACAATCCAATCAAAAAATAGTCAAAGGACATGAACAGACACTTCACTAAAGAGGACACTCAGGCAGCTAACAAACACATGGAAAGATGCTTGTGATCATTAGTCATTAGCTGTACCCAATACCCTCTGCCACTGAATTCAATTCTGACTCATAGCAACCCTATAGGACACAGTAGAACTGCCCCACAGGTTTTCCAAAGAGCAGCTGGTGGATTCGAACTACCGGCCTTTTTGTTAGCAGCTGTAGCTTGCCATAGCTCTTAACCAGGGAGATGTAAATCAGAATTACAATGAGATACCATCTCACCCGTGCAAAAATGGCACTGGTCAAAAAAGCAGAAAACAAATTCTGGTGAGGTTTTGGGAAGACTGGAACTCTTACTCACTGCTGGTGGAATTGTAGAATGATACAGCCACTAAGGAAAACAGTATGGCACGTCCTTAAGAAGCAAGAAATAGAAATACTTTATGATCCCGCAATCACACTTCTAGGTATATAACTCCTAGGTATATAACCTAGAGATATAAGAGCAGTGTCATGAATAGACATATGCACAACTATGTTCATTGCAGCATTACTCACAGTATCAAAAAGATGGAAACAACCTAAGTGCCCATCAACAGATGAATGGATAAGCAAATTGTGGTACATACATAAAATGGAATACAACACAACTATAAAGGATAATGAGGTATCTGCAAAAATATTATAACATGGATGAATCTGGAGGACATTGTGCTGAGTGAAATAAGTCAATCACAAAATTACAAATATTCTATGGTCTCCCTTTTATAAAAAGTCAAGATTAGGTATACACACAGAAAAACGTTCTTTAATGGTTACCATGATTGGTAGGTGCAGGGAGGGGTATCACTTTCTAGATAGTAAAAAAACAAAAAAATTCTAGAGAGTAAACACTTGTTAATTTTTGGTGACGGGAAAGGCCATACCCAATATGGGTGAAGTCTGCACAACTCAACCGAAGTAAATGAAGACACTAAGAAGTACACAAAAATAAGAGACAATTTCAGCAAATGCTATAATATATACAATTTTTCAACAACAGTAATAACAATGAAAAATATGCGTGTAGGTATATAGGTAGATATGTATGCATATACGTGTATAGGAAAGCATATGTGAATATGTGCACTTGCATGTATAGGTTTATCTTTGTTATTGTATGCCATCGATTCTAACTCATAGTGACCCTATATTGTGGAGTAGACTGCCCAATAGGGCTTACAAGAAGCTGGTGGAGGATTTGAACTGATGACCCCCTGGTTAGCAGCTGTAGCTCTTAACCACTGGGCCACCAGGGCTCCATGTATCTGTAGGCATACGTATATACATGTTTGTGTGTGCTGCTTTTGTGTATAAAATAAAGCACATAAGGGGCGCAGTTAGAAGACTTTCTAGACATATCCAAACACCGTGTAGGATTGGTTTACTGGGTTAAAAAGGCTTAGGATCATAGTTTTGTGGGACAACACAGTCAATTGGCATAACATAGTTCATAAAGATAATGTGCTACATCCTAGTTTGGCGAGTAGCCTCTGAGGTCTTAAAAAGCTTGTGAGCAGACATCTAAGATACAACTATTGGTCTCTATTTGGAGAAAAGAGAATGAAGAAAACCAAAGACTCAAAAAAGAAGCTAGTCTACAGGATTAATAGCCCATATGAACCACAGCCTCTTCCAGCCTGAGATCAGAAGAAGTATATGGTGCCTGGCTACAACTACTGACTGTTCTGACCAGGGACACAATAGAAGCTCCTGGATAGAATGGGAGAAAAATGTAGAACAAAATTTAAATTCCTAAAAAATGCCAGATTTATTGGACTGATAGAAACTAGAGGAATGCCCTAAGAAACCCTTTGAAATTGGAAATTAAGCCACTCCCAGAGGTCACATTTCAGCCAAATAGTAGATTAGCTCATAAAATAAACGATATCACCTATGAGTAATGTGCTCCCTTGAACAACTGTATGAGACCAAACAGTCAACATTAGCCAAAATCAAAGATGATAAGCCAAGGAGGGGCAGGGAAACTAGATCAATGGAAACAGAACAAACTGAATGGAAATAATGAGAATGCTAACAGATTGTGACAATTGTAGCCAATGTCGCAGAGCAATTTGTATAAAAATTGTTAAAGCAGAACCTAAGTTGCTTTGTAAACTTTCACCTAAAACACAATATTTTTTTTAAAAAGGAAACCCTACAGAGCACAGTTCTACTTTGATACACATGGTGTCATGCGAGTCAGAATTTGCTAGATGCTATAGTGCTGGAAAAAAGTTATCACTTACGCTATTATACACTATTACACTGTTTGGGAGAGGTAGATGAATGCCTAAAGGAAAATTAGCCTGCTGTTATATAAGGAGGCTGAATGTAAGGTAGATAAGAATGAATTATAGCTACAGTATGGAATATTGAGAGATGAGAGCATTAAGATTCATGTGTCAGGGACAAATATCAAGCAGAATTATTTTTTTCTAGGCTACTATGGAATGATTTAGGAGTCCATGGGTGGTACAAGCAGTTAAGCTCTCAACTAACTGAAAGGTTAGTGGTTTGAAACTACCCAGAGGCACCTGGGAAGAAAGGCCTGGCTACCTTGAAAACCCTATTGTACACAATTCTTTGACACACTTGGGGTCACCATGAGTTGAAACTGACTCCACAGTAACTAACAACAGCAGGGAATGATAAGGTTCGCAGCAGGTTCCTGTCTCTCCTTTTGGCATTTGTACTTTCTTGTGCAGATTAATAGTTTTCCGAGGCCAATATCAACACCATTCTATTTTTTAAAAATATTTGATCTATTTCCGTATCCAACACTCACAACACACACACACACACACACATTCTATTTCAATCAAAGGAACTGTTTCTCTATCCTTCACTGTAAAGAATGGCAGGTAAATACCAAAGGGCTTTTGCTGAAACTACATAGCTCATAGATAATTGCCTTCCTAGAACCAAGGTCTACTTGAGGGTATTTATTAAGTTATTTATTAAACATCTATTGTTTTGTCACAGGTGTTTATGCTTATCTCAAGGATCCTTTCCCTGTCAAGGAATGGTGCCAAGAAATTTAAATTGGAAAATTATCTCATCTCAAGTGCTTTTATTCTAATTATTATCAATCAGAAACAGGAAATACAGCAATAGCAGATTTATTATTTTAGAAAACAAAGCCACTGAATGAGAGTTTAGCACTGCTTCCTGAATACCTCCTACCATCACACCTCCAGACCTACGGATATTCACTAACTCTGTTTGTTTAATTATTTTTACTTTGATGTAATGTACATAGATTTTTCCTCTCAACCTCTTGGAGTAAAATGTTTTTGGCATAAAGACATGTATTTGACATTTTAAAAGTCTCTATATCCAAATAGCCAGCAAGCAAAAAGTGAGAGTGGAGCACTACATTTCAGTGTGGACAGAATCACATAGACTGAGAGTCTGGAAAATGGCAGCTACCTAACAGAGTATATCATCTCCCAGAAGGAAGTGGAAAATGAATATTGCATTTAACTTGTACTAAACTTGTAGTAGAGAGGTAAAATAGACCCAAAGTAATCACACAACTTTTATGTTCAATTTCCATGCTTATATCCTTAAAAAACTAATTATATTGTAAGACTAGGCAATTCAGCTTTCAACTCTTCAATTCTTCTGCAAGGGTGGGACCATCAGCAACTTTGTGTCTCCAAAACTGATCTTTGTTCTCATTATTCATTGAGAAGAAGAACAATTCCCTCTCGTATTTCCTTTCATATTTGGAAGTATAATGCAGGAACAGTGTCTTGTTCATCTTCCTGTCCTTGGGCCTAACATACCAAATCCATTGCTGTTGAGTTCATTTCAACTCATAGCGACCCTATAGGATAGGGTAGAACTGCCCCACAGGGTTTCCAGGGAGTGGCTGGTGGATTTGAACTGCGACCTTTTGGTTAGCAGCCAAGCTCTTAACCACTACGCAGCCAGGCTCCAGGCCTAACATACAGCCTGGCAAATAGTAGTTACTCAACCAATACTTCCAAGAATAAACAAATGAACAAATGAAAGGAAATAATCTAAACTGTTTCCAAATATTCATATAATTAATATGTAAAAATCAGGAAATGTGGCAAAAAAATCAAGTTCCTGTTTGTTTACAACTGACATAGACCTTTTATTGTAACTGGATTTCCAACTTTCTGACACTTCTACACAGATTATTTTATTTTGATGACTATGGATATAAATATAGGAGCTGGTTAGGGACACTTACTTACTACCCTGCCCTAACATTTTCAGAAAGGGGAGACAATTTTGCTTCATTCCTGAGGAGGGACTGATACTGGAGAGAAAACTTTCAGTCTCCCGCTTTCTCCTCCGTTTACTCCTCCCCATGGTAGGAGAAAGGAACCCTGGTAGCACAATGGCTAAGTGCTTTGCTGCTAACTGAAAAGTCAGCAGTTGGAACCCACCAGTGACTGCAGGAGAAAAGACTTGACGATCTGCTCCCATAAATATTTCAGCCTAGGAAAATCTATGAGGCAGCTGCACTATGTCCTATAAGGTCACTGTGAGTCAGAATCAACTTGACGGCACACAACAATAATAACATGGTAGCAGAAGTCTTGTGCAATCTAAAACAGGGACATATATTGGGCCACACTGCTAAGAAAACAGGATCTCTGCATTGAAAAGTCAATGTATTTTGTCCTTGACTCCTTGTCCTCTGTTTATTGGGTGGCTGAGACATATAGCAGGCCATGCTGCCCAGAAAGCAGGGCCACCAGGCGGATGAGGACCATTGGTGTAACTGCTTTGCAAATCCTAATCTCTTTATATGCATTTTTGAGAATCCCCATATTGTGCTCAGGTCTAAGAACATCCTTCAACATACATTCCCAGAGTAATAAAAGTGATATGAAGATCAACTTTAGCCATGATAGCATTAGAAGATCTGCTGACATACTCTCCAAAGTGGTGACATTTATTAAAAAAAAAAAAAGTTTAAAAAATCATTTAAAGCTTTTAGAAACATCATACTGTAGTGGCTTGTGTGTTGACATGATGCTGGAAGCTATGCCACTGGTATTTCTCATACCAGAAGGACCACTCATGGTGAGCAGATTTCAGCAGAGCTCCCAGGCTAACACAGGCTAGTAGGAAAGGTCTGCCAATCTATTTCCAAGAGTAAACCAATGAAAACCCTATGTGTAACAACAGGACATTGCCCAATATAGTGCTGGAAGATGAGCCCCCAGGTCAAAGACACTCAAATAAAACTTTGGAAGAGCTTCATTATCAAAATAGAGTCAACCTTAATAATGCAGGTAAAGCCTTCAGGACCTTCATTTGCCGATGTGACATGACTCAAAATGAAAAGTAACAGCTGCGAACACTCATTAGTAATTGGAACATGACTGTACAAAGTATGAATTCAGGAAAATTGGAAGTCTTCAAATATGAAATGGAATGTTTCAAGATCTATATCATAGTTGTCAGAGAGTCGAAATCGACTGATTTCAGCCATTTTGAAGTAGACAATCGTATGGTCTACTATGCTGAGAACAACCAATTGAAGAGAAATAGCATAGCATTCATCATTAAAAATTATATTTTGAGATCAATCGTGAAGTACAAAATGGTCAGCGATAGGGTAATATCCACACATCTACAAGGAAGACCAGTTAATATGATACTATTCATATTTACACACCAACCACAAATGCCAAAGATGAAGATTTTTACAACTTACTGCTATCTGAAATTAATCAAACATGCAACCAGTATGCATTAATAGTTACTGGTGATTGGAATGTGAAAGTTGGAAACCATGAAGAAGGATCAACAGCTGGAAAATACAACCTTGGTGATAGAAACAATGCCGGAAATCGCATGATAAAATTCTGCAAGACAAATGACTTACTCATCAGAAATACATTTTTTTCAACAATACAGTTGATGACTGTACACATGTACCTTGGCAAATGGATAACACAAGAATGAAATTGGATATATAATGTTGAAAGAGTTGATAGAGAAGCTCCATACCATCAGTCAAGACAAAGTCAGGCACTGACTGTGGAACAGACCATCAATTGCTCATGTACAAGTTCAAGTTGAAGCAAATTCAAGAGAGGCAAAGTACATCGAAAGCATCCCACTTGAATTTAGAGACTATCTTAAAAACAGGTTTAATACATTGAACACTAATGGATGAAGACCAGAAGAGTTGTGGGAAGACATTAAGGGCATTATATAAAAAGAAAGTGAAAAACTGCTAAATAGACAGAAAGGAAGGAAAATACCAAAATGTATGTCAGAAGAGACTTGGAAACTTGCTCTTAACCGCAGAGAAGCTAAAGATAACAGAAGAAATTATGAAGTAAAACAGCTGAACATAAGATTTCAAAGGCTGTCTTGAAAAGACAATGTAAAGTATTATGATACAATGTGCAAAGATCCAGAGTTAGACAACTGAAAGGGAAGAATATGATTGGCATTTTTCAAGATAAAAGAACTGAAGAGAAAATTCAAGCCTTGACTTGCAATATTGACAGATTCTATGGACAAAAATTTGAATGATGAAAGAAGCATCAAAAGAAAATGGAATGAATCCAGAGTCACTGTACCAGAAAGAACTGGTTGATGTAAAAGAATTTCAGGAGGCAGCATATGATCAAGAACTGCGGGTTCTGAAGGAAGAAGTTCAACTTGCTGTGAAGAAATTGGCCGGAAAAAAAAAAAAACAAGATTCCAAGAATTGGTGGGATATTAGTTGAGACGATTTATCAAACTGAAAATGTTTAATCATCTCTGTCAAGAAATTTGGAAGAATCCATATTTGTGCATATTCCAAAGAAAAGTGATCAAATAGAATGCTGAAATTCTCAAACAACACTATTAATATCACATACTAGCAAAATTTTGCTTAAGATAATAAATTTAAAAAATCATTGCATGTATACATAGACAGGCAACAAACAGACATATAAGCAAGATTCAGAAGAGGATGAGGAAAGATGCATATCATTGCTGATGTCAGACTGATCTTGACTGAAAGTAGAGACTACTAAAAAGATCTTTTTTTTTTCAATTTTTATTGTGATTTAAGTGAAAGTTTACAGATCAAGTCAGTCTCACACAAAGTTATATACACCTTAATAAAAGGTATAAAGACTGCACAGGACGAAGTTAAACTATCTTTATTCACAGATGACAAGATTATGATCATAGAAATTTCAAAAAGAATCTACAAAGTATCAGAAATAAGGGAAATCAGCAAGATGACTAAATATATGGCTAGTTAAAAAAAAAAATTAAGGAGTCCTGGTGGTGAAAGGGTCAGCGCTCAGCTGCTAACCAAAAGGTTGGTGGTTTGAACTCACCCAGCAGTTCCTTTGGAGACAGACCTGACAATCTGCTTCAGTAAAGACTACAGCCTAGAAAACCCCATGGGGCACTTCTACTCTGTTACAAGGGGTTGCTATGAGTTTAAATCAACTTGAGGGCACCTAACAACAACACAACATGCAAAAATCAACAGGGTTGCTAAATACCAGCAACGAACAAGTAGAAAGTAATTTTAAAATGTTCTTTAAAATAGCACTAAAAACCCCAAGAATAAATCTAATGAAACGTATTAATTAATGAGATAGTCACATTGCAATCTATAAAACATTGCTGAGAGAATTTAAAGACCACTTAAATAAGTGAGGGAGTATACGGTATTCATGGATTGGAGAATTCAGTGTTGATGTCAGCCTTCCCCAAACAGATCTATAGATTCAATGCAAGCTCAATTAAAATCCCCACACACAAAAATTTTTTTTAAGCTACATTAACTTAAGACAGTGGAGTATTGGTGCAAGGTTAGACAACTAGATCAATGAAATGGAGAACCTGAAAATAGACCCACATATATATGGGCATCTCCAACAAAGGTGCCATAGGAATTTTGTGGGGAAATGACAGTCTTTCCAATAAACAGGGCTGGGTCAACTGAGATAGACCATATTTGAGATAGATCATAAACCTGAATGTAAAAGTTAAAATAAAGTTCTAGAAACTTTATTCAAGAAAACAGAATAGCTTCATGATTTTGGAGTAGGCAAAGCCCTCTTAGTTGCCTTTTCATTCTCTTAATACTGTGTTTTGGTAGTATGTCCAAGTGTCCACTGGGAACCTTAGAAGTACCTTAAACTCAATATATCCAAAATAAAACTCATTGACTTTTCCTCACAAATGTTTCTCCTTTTCAGTTTTCTAATTCAGCTAATCGTTATCATCTTTCACCAATTACCCAAACCAAAAACTTGCTTCCCTCCCAATTTATTAGGCAAGCCCAATTAGTTTCAATTACCCCACACACCTTACTACATACTCCCAATTGCTCTCCCCCTAATGAGACAGCCCACTCTCTCCCTCCACTCTCTCTTTTCATGTCCATTTCCCCAGCTTCTAACCCCCTCTACCCTCTCATCCCCCCTCCAGACAGGAGATGCCAACATAGTCTCAAGTGTCCACCTGATCCAAGAAGCTCCCTCCTCACCGGCATCCCTCTCCATCCCACTGTCCAGTCCAGCCCTGTCTGAGGAGTTGGCTTTGGGAATGGTTCCTGTCCTGGGTCAACAGAAGGTCTGGGGGCCGTGACTACTGGGTTCCTTCTAGTCTCGGTCAGACCATTAAGTCTGGTCTTTTTATGAGAATTTGGGGCCTGCATCCCATTGCTCTCCTGCTGCCTCCGGGGTTCTCTGTTGTGTTCCCTGTCAGGGCACTCATGGGTTGTAGCTGGGCACCATCTAGTTCTTCTGGTCTCAGGATGATGCAGCCTCTGATTATGTGGCCCTTTCTGTCTCTTGGGCTCTTAATTACCTTGCGTCCTTGGTGTTCATTCTCCTCTGAACCAGGTGGGTTGAGACTAATTGATGCATCTTAGATGGCCGCTTGCTAGCCTTTAAGACCCCAGACGCCACTCTCCAAAGCGGGATGCAGAATGTTTTCTTAATAGTTTTAATTATGCCAATTGACTTGGATGTCCCTTGAAATAGTGGTCCCCAAACCCCAGCCCCTGTTACTCTGGTCTTCAAAGCATTCAGTTTATTCAGGAAACTTCTTTGCTTTTGGTTTAATCCAGTTGTGCTGACCTCGCCTGTATTGAGTGTTGTCTTTCCTGCAACCTAAAGTAGTTCTTATCTACTAACTAACTAGTGGAAACCCTGGTGGTGTAGTGGTTAAGTGCTATGGCTGCGAATCAAAGGGCTGGCAGTTCAGATCCTCCGGGCATTCCTTGGAAACTCTATGGGACAGTTCTACTCTGTCCTACAGGGTCGCTGTGAGTTGGAATTCACTCGACAGCACTTTTTTTTTTTTTTTCCTAACTAATGAATATCTCTCTCCCACTCTCCCTCCCTCCCCTCTCTCGTAACCACAAAAGAATATTCTCTTCTCTGTTTAAACTATTTCTCGAGTCCTTACAATAGTGGTCTTATACAATATTTGCCCTTTTACAACTGACTAATTTCACTCAGCATAATGCCTTCCAGGTTCCTCCATGTTATTAAATGTTTCAGGGATTCATCATTGTTCTTTACCAATGTGTAATATTCCATTGTGTGAATATACCATAATTTATCCGTTCATCTGTTGATGGGCACCTTGGTTGCTTCCAACTTTTTACTCTTGTAAACAGTGCTGCAATGAACATGGGTGGGCATATATCTGTTCGTGTAAAGGCTCTTATTTCTCTAGGATATATTCCAAGGAGTAGGATTGCAGGATCCTGTGGTAGTTCTATTTCAAGATTTTTAAGGAAGTGCCAAATAGATTTCCAAAGTGGTTGTACCATTATACATTTCCACCTGCAGTTTATAAGTGTTTCAGTCTCTCCACAATCTCTCCAACACTTATTATTCTGTGTTTTTTGGATTAATGTCAGCCTTGTTGGAGTGAGATGGAATGTCCTTGTAGTTTTGATTTGCATTTCTCTAATGGCTAATGATCATGAGCATTTCTTCATGTATTTATTAGCTACCTGAATGCCTTCTTTAGTGAAGTGCCTGTTCATATCCTTTGCCCATTTTTTAATTGGGTTATTTGTCTTTTTGTAGTTGAGTTTTTGCAGTATCATGTACATTTTACAGATCAGGCGCTGATCGGAAATGTCATAACGAAAAACTTTCTCCTAGTCTGTAGGTAATCTTTTTACTCTTTTGGTGAAGTCTTTGGATGAGCATAGCTGTATGATATTTAAGAGCTCCCAGTTATCTGGTTTCTCTTCTGCACTGTTAGTGATGTATACTGTTTATGCCATGTATTAGGGTTCCTAGCCTTGTCCCTTTTTTTTCTTCCATGATCTTTACCATTTTCGATTTTATAATTAGGTCTTTGATCCATTTTGAGTTAGTTTTTGTGCCTGGTGTGAGGTATGGGTCTTGTTTCATTTTTTGCAGATGGATATCCAGTTATGGCAGCACAATTTGTAAAAAAGACTGTCTTTTCCCCATTTAAATGATTTTGGGCCTTTGTTAAATATCAGCTGCTCATACGTGGATGGATGTGTGTCTGGATTCTCAGTTCTGTTCCATCGGTCTATGTATCTGTTGTTGTACAAGTACCAGGTTGTTTTGGCTACTGTGGCTGGAGGTATAATAGGTTCTAAAATCAGATAGAGTGAGGACTCCCACTTTGTCCTTCTTTGTCAGTAATGCTTTAATTATCCGGGGTGTCTTTCCCTTCCTTATGAAGTTGGTGATTTGTTTCTCCATCTCATTAAAAAATGTTCGAATTTGGGTTGGAATTGCATTGTTATCTATAGATTGCTCTTTGTAGAATAGACATTTTTAGAATACTAAGTCTTCCTTTCCATGAGCAAGGTATGTTTTTCCACTTAGTAGGTCTCTTTTGGTGTCTTGTAGTTTTCTATGTATAGGTCTTTTACATCTCTGCTAAGATTTATTCCTGAATATTTTATCTTCCTGGGGGCTACTGTAAATGGTGTTGATTTGGTGATTTCCTTTTCTATGCTCTTTTTGTTGGTGTAGAGGAATCCAACAGATTTTTGTGTGTTTATCTTGTATACTGATACTCTGCTGAACTCTTCTATTAGTTTCAGGAGTTTTCTTGAGGATTCTTTACGGTTTTCTGTGTATGAGATCATGTCATCTGCAAATAGCAATACTTTTACACCTTCCTCACCAATGTGGATGCCCTTTATTTCTTTATCAAGCCTAATTGCTCTGACTAGCACCTCCAGCACAATGTTGAATAAGAGTGGTGATAAAGGGCATCCTTGTCTGGTTCCCCATCTCAAGGGGAATGCTTTCAGACTCTCCATTTAAGATGATATTGGATGTTGGCTTTGTATAAATGTCCTTTATTATGTTGAGCAATTTTCCTTCTTTTCCTATTTTGCTGAGAGTTTTTATCATGAATAGGTGTTCAACTTTGTCAAATGCCTTTTCTGTATTGATTGATAAAATCATGTGATTCTTGTCTTTTGTTTTTTTTATGCAGTGGATTGCATTGATTGTTTTTCTAATGTCCCTGCATAACTGGTATGAATCCCACTTGGTCATGGTGAATTATTTTTTGGATGTGTTGTTGAATTCTATTGGCTACAATTTTGTTCGGAATTTTTGCATCTAAGTTCATGAGGGATATAGGTCTGTAATTTTCCTTTTTGTGGGGTTTTACCTGGTTTTGGTATCAGGGATATGCTGTCTTCATAGAATGAGTTTGGGAGTATTCTGTCCTTTTCTATGTTCTGAAATACCTTCAGTAGTAGTGGTGTTAACTCTTCTCTGAAAGTTTGGCAGAACTCTGCAGTGAAGCTGTCCAGGCCAGGATTTTTTGTTGTTGTTGTTGGGAGTTTTTTGATTACCTTTACAATCTCTTCTTTTCTTAAGGGTCTATTTAGTTGTTCTACCTCTGTTTGTGTTAGTTTAGGTAGGTAGTGTGTTTCTAGGAATTCATCCATTTCTTCTAGGTTTTCAAATATGTTAGAGTACAATTTTTCATAGTAATTTGACATGATTCTTTAACGTCAGTTGAGTCTGTTTTGATATCACCCATCTCATTTCTTATCTGGGTTATTTGCTTCCTCTCCTGCTTTTCTTTTATCACTTTGGCCAATGGTTTATCAGTGTTGTTGGTTTTTTCAAAGAACCAGCTTTTGGTCTTGTTAATTCTTTTTATTGTTTTTCTGTTTTCTGTTTCATTTAGTTCTGCTCTAATTTTTATTATTTGTTTTCTGCTGGTCCCTGAGGGTTTCTTTTGTTGTTCTTTTCTATTCAAGTTGTAGGGATAATTCTTTGATTTTGGCCCTTTCTTCTTTTTGGATGTGTGCATTTATTGATATAAATTGATTTCTGAGCACTGCTTTCGCTGTTTCCCAAAGATTCTGATAGGAAGTGTTTTCATTCTTACTGGATTCTATGAATTTTTCATTCCCTCCTTAATGCCTTCGTAATCCAGTCTTTTCTGAACTGGGTATTATTGTTCAGTTTCCAAATGTTTGATTTCTTTTCCCTGCTTTTTCTGTTATTGATTTTCACTTTTATGGCTTTGTGGTCAGAGTAGATGCTTTGTAATATTTCAATGTTTTGGACTGTGCTAAGGCTTGCTTTATGACCTAATATGTGGTCTATTCTAGAGAATGTTCCATGTGCACTGGAAAAGAAAGTATACTTGGCTACTTTTGGGTGGAGTGTTCTGTATATGTCTATGAGGTTTAGTTGGTTTATTGTGACATTTAGATCTTCTGTGTCTTTATTGAGCTTCTTTCTGGATGTCCTGTCCTTCACCGAAAGTGGTGTGTTAAAGTCTCCTACTATTATTGTGGAGCTGTCTATCTCACTTTTCAGTGCTGATGGAGTTTGTTTTATGTATCTTGCAGCCCTGTCATTGGGCAGGTAGATATTTAATATGGTTATATTTTTTTTGTATATTGTCCCTTTAATCATTATATAGGGTCCTTCCTTATCCTTTATGAGGGATTTAACTTTAAGGTCTATTTTGTCAAAAATCAATATTGCCACTTCTGCTCTGTTTTGATTGTTGTTTGCTTGCTATATTTTTTTCCCATCCTTTGAGTTTTAGTTTGTTTGTGTCTCTAAGTCTCTTGTAGGCAGCATAGAGATGGATCATGTTCTTTAATCCATTTCTGCCACTCTCTGTCTCTTTATTGGTACATTTAGTCCATTGACATTCAGCTTAATTATGGATAGGTATGAATTTAGTGCTATCATTTTGATGTCTTTTTTGTGTGTTGTTGACAGTTTCTTCTTGCAACTTAATTTTTTGTGCTGAGTAGATTATCTTTATATATTTTCCTTTCCTCATATTCATTTCTGTTGATTTTTTTTCTGCTGAGTCTCTATTTTTTTCTTGTATTTTATTTCGATGTGTAGGATAGTTTGTTTCCTTTGCAGTTACCTTATTTACTCCTATTTTTCTAAAATTAAACCTAACTTTTATTTCTTTGTATTGCCTTGCCTTCCTCTCCATATGGAAGATCTATGACTGCATTTCTTAGTCCCTCTTTATTATTTTAATGTTGTCTCTTTTATGTAATAACTTCATCGTTTCCCTGTTTTGAGCGTTTTTTAATCCTAATTTTTTTTTTTGGTGATTTCCCTGTCTGGGTTGATTTCTGATTGCTCTGCCCAGTGTTCTAGTCTTGGGTTGATACCTGATGTTATTGATTTTCTAACCAAAGAACTCCCTTTAGTATTTCTTGTAGTTTTGGTTTGGTTTTTACAAATTCCCTAAAATTCTGTTTATCTGGAAATGTCCTAATTTCACCTTCATATTTGAGAGACAGTCTTGCTGGATATGAGATTCTTGGTTGCCGAGTTTTTTTCATTCAATTGTTTATGTAAGTCATCCCATTGCCTTCTTGTCTTCATGGTTTCTGTGGAGTAAAAAAAAGTCTGAGCTTATTTTTCTCCTTTGTAGGTGACTTTTTGTTTATCCCTATTCTTAAAATTCTCTCTTTATCTTTGGGTTTGGCAAGCTTGATTTTAGTATGTCTTGGTGACTTTCTTTTAAAATCTATGTTATGTGGAGTTCGATGAGCATCTTGGATAGATATCTTCTCATCTTTCATGATCAGGGAAGTTTTCTGCCAACAAATGTTCAACAATTCTCTCTGTATTTTCTATTATCCCTCCCTGTTCTGGTACTCCAATCACTGGTAGGTTATTTCTCTTGATAGAGTCCCACATGATTCTTTAGGTTTCTTTATTATTTTTTAATTCTTTTTTTCTTATTTTTCTTCAAATATAATAGTGCCAATTGCTTTATCTTCAAGTTCAGAAATTCCACCATTCACTTGTTTGATTCTGTGCCTCTGGCTTTCTACTGAGTTGTTTACTTCTGTAATTTTATTGTTAATCTTCTGAATTTCTGATTGCTGTCTGTCTATGGATTTTTCCAGCTCATTAAATTTTTCTTTGTGTTCCTGAATAACTTTTTTTAATTTCTTCTATTGCTTTATCTGTGTGTTCCTTGGCTTCTTGTGAGTATTGCCTTATTTCCTTCCTGATGTCTTGAAGGGTTCTGTATATTGATCTTTTGTATTCTGGTTCTAGTAATAACAGGAATGCACTTTCATCTAGAAGATCTCTTGATTCTTTATTTGGAGAGCTTGTTGAGGAGATCATGGTCTGTTTCTTTATGTGACTTGATATTGACTGTTTTCTTAGAGCCATCTTTAAGTTGTGGTATTAGTTTATTTTATGTTTGCTTACTGTGTCGTAGCTTCTTGCTTTGTTTTATTTCAGTATGCCCAAATGGGTTGCTTGAGTGAGCTAGCTTGATTATCTTTGCCTTTGGAGCCCTGACACCCTGTCCCCAGATAGCTGGGGCTGTTATCAGGTATATCGGTCTAGGAGTCCATTCAGTTTTTTTGCATGAATTCAGCTAAGGTGTCCAGGTAGCTGCTCATCAAGTGTGTGGTACAGTCTCTGTCCTGCAGTCTTAGAGGGGCATGGGTGATTGGTGTAGGTACCGGTATCTGGTTGCTGCAGGGTGTCTCACTCTGAACAAGGCAGGGGGCTGTGAATCATTCCCCAAGTGTCTCTGAGGAAAGTGTGTCTCTATTCCCTAGGGCATGGAGATGGGTCGGTTGTTCAGGCAGACCATGGGCAACCAATGTTTTTGGTTGTAAGGACTGGGAAGTACCAGTTTTCCTTGAATCCCTCTCACGGGTGGCTGGGTGACCTGAGTGGAGCCACCAGTCCTTAGGTCCCTGATGTGGGTAGGTGAGGACCTTGTTTAATAGACAAAGCAGTGTCAAACATCAAATACACACCTCTCCACCACACAGCTGAAATGGTTGGAGTCTGCCAACAAGAGGCTATTCTCCTGAAATAGGCCCACATATGTCCATGCAGAGGGGAATGGTACTCAAAGTTTATGGACCATTTATGCATGGACAGGAGCTCCTTCTGTCCTGAGCTACCCTGGTTAGTGGAGCTGGCAAATTATCTTTTCCCCCAATTGCAAATTTATTCCTTCTCCAAGGCCTGGCGAATGGCTCTAGTCACTCAACAGGGTTTATCTCAGGCCCAGGGAAATTAGCCACCGAAGTCGGCTTGTGGGGGGGTGCAGTAAAATATATGCAAGTACTTAGCTTCTGCCCAGAGCACCATTCTTCCCTGGTTCTGGAGGTGTTAGTAGGCTGTGTGGCTGGCTTTTTGTCCCTGAGGAAACTGAGGTTGAATGCTAGTACCAGCCCGCTGCCGCCACTCCTGTTAATTGTGCCTGAGGACTCCCCGCGATTCAGGTCCAGTAACTCCTCTCTTCTTCTGAACCGTCTCTTCTTCTTCAGGCCCTCAGTTCCTTTTCTAAGCTTGTCTTTGGTGTTCAGGGCTCCTAGCTTGTGATAAATATACTCGTTTCACTTGTTTTTTCGGGTCTTTGTTGTAAGAGGGCTCACCGAAAGTGCCTGTCTATTCCACCACCTTGGCTCCACCGCCTCACTAAAAAGACCTTTACCTATGTTTTTATCAACTATGAAAAGGCATTCGAATGTGTGGATCCTAACAAATTATGGATAACATTACAAAGAATGGGAATACCAGAACACTTAACTGTGCTCTTGTGGAACCTGTACATGGATCAAGGTGAAGCCTTTGGAACAATGGGATACTGTGTGGCTTAAAATTGGAAAAGTTTGGGGCATGAATGTATTGTTTCACCTTACTTATTCAATCTGTAAGTTTAGCAAACAAGCCATGAATCTAGACTATATAAATAGAATGTGGCCTCTGGATTAAAGGAAGACTCATTAATAACCTGTGTTTTTAGCAGGTGACCCAAACTTGTTTGCTGAAAATGAAAATGACCCGAAGCACTTAATTATGGTCAGACTACAGCCTTTAGTATGGATTACACCTGAATGTTAATGAAATAAAAATCTTCACAACTGGACCATAAACAAGATCACAATAAATGGAGAAATAATTTAAATGTCAAGGATTTCATTTTACTTGGATCAACAATCAATGTCCATGGAAACAGCAGTCAGGAAATCAAATGAGACATATTGCAATGGGGAAATCTGCTGCTAAAGACCACCTTAAAATGTTAAAAAAAACAAAGGTGACACTATGATGACTAATATGAACCTGACCCAAGCTGTGGTCTTTTCAATCACCTCATAACATGGGAAAGCTGGACAGTGAAAAGGAAAGATATAGGAAGAATTGATGCATTCAAACTGTGGTGATGATAAAGAATATTGTACATACTATGGACTTCCAAAAGAATGAACAAGTCAGTCTCAAAAGAAATACAACCAAAATGCTCCATAGAAGCAAGGATGGTGAAACATCGACTTACTTACTTTGCATACATCATCAGCAAAGAGCAATTGTTAGAAAAGGAAAGGACAATATGTTTGGTAAAGTAGACGGTCAACAAAAATGAGGGAAGCACTCAATGAAATAGATTAACACAATAGCCATACCAACTGTCATTTAAGTTGCACAGGACAAGGCATGTTTGGTCTATTGTAAATGAGGTCACCGTAAGTCCTGACTGACTCAATGACAACTAACAAAAACAACAGAAATGGCCCTAGGGGAAAACAAATGAAGAAGCATCTATTCAAGATCATCTATGTGAGTCTGTGGTATTTGTATGAAGATTTATCCCTCTCTCAACTCTTGTAGTTTAGTAAGGTGAAGACTCCTATCTAGACAACTGCAGGCAAGAGCCCAGGGCTCCCTCTCTTCTCAGATCCTAGTTACAGGGCTTTCTTCAAAGGAGTAGAAGCACATCATTGTTTTTCATCTGGCCCCCAGCTACCCGTTGCTGAGTCTAAGTCCTAGGTGAATGCAGTTGAGAGATGGGGGCACCTTCTGATGCCCATTTCACATGCATGTAATGAAGACTCACCTTGATGTAGCATAATAAAGAGATGAAGCCCTGATCGTGCTTGCCCCCGATCATGAAGGATATTACACAACAGAAAAGGGGATCCAAGAGTACATCAGGATGCTGTTTTCCCCGCCATCTAGTGCTCAGCAACTAGAGGAGGTTTCATTTTGAGAGAAGTTTGTCATTGGTCCCACCATACCAGAGCTCCCACCATACCAGAGCTGTGGCTGAGATTTTGCCTGTTGAGAGAAATAGATCCTAATACCTTCCCAAAGGAAATAACAGGGTGCTCTCAGGAACAGTGGAGATTGGGGTGAAAGGTATTCGGGAGGAGATTCAAGATATTGGTTAAACTGTAGGTCTGCTATTTTTCAGGAGAGGACCAGATAGTAAGACAGCTAGGAGGATCCTTTTTGTAGTCAGAACAAATTTCAAACACTGACCTCAGAAACTATTCTTTCAATGCAGCCACAATTTGATTGAATATTTTGTAGAGGAATTTCCACACCATGTCATTGTTGAAAGTCGTTGAGCAATCAGACAGAAATTAGTAGATCTTAACAGCGGGGTGTGGTCAGATAAATAGAGGAAGGTAGACTTACCAAATGACTGTTACTCCAGAGTGACTATGGACATATCCAAAGCTGAACCTCCTTCAAGAGCAAAATCAGGGGCTTAACACTGTGGGGTTGGGAAGAGTAAGCTAAGCTAAAATAATCCAGCCAGTAACTAAACAAACAAGCAAGTAAAATAATGATGCCTGGGACAAAAGGGAGGAAAAATCAGTATCCAGAGTTGCTATAATATCTAAAATGTCCAGTTTCTAGCAACAACAATATATATAATATATATATAGGGCATTAAAAAATAAAAACAGAAGTATGACCCATATATTAGAAAAAAAAATTCAGGCAACAGAAATGACCTGTGAGAATACCCAAATGCTGGATGTATCAGGAAAAAAACTTCAAAGTAGCCAATATAAACATGTTCATACAACTAAAGGAAGCCATGTTTAAAGAAGTAAAGTATGATGACAATGTCACATCAAAGAGAGAATATCAATAAAAAACCATAGATTATCCAAAAAGAAGCAACTGAAAATTCTGGAGTTGAAAAGTACAGTATCTGAAAAAAAAAACAAAACTCTAGAGGTGCTCAACAGTAGATTTGAACTAAAAGAGGAAGAAAAAAACAAACTTGAGAATAAATCAATAGAGATTATACAGTCTCAGGAACAGAGAGGGAAAAAAAAGGAAGAAAAATGAAGAGAGCCTTTGAGAAGCACAGGACACTATTAATCACACCAACATACTCCAATGGGAGTACCAAAGGAAAGGGTAAATAAAAAGGAGCAGAAAAATGTTCAAAGAAATAGCGGGTGCCAAGATGGCTGACTAGGTAGAAGCTACCTCGGATCCCTCTTGCAACAAAGACTTGGAAAAACAAGTGAATCGATCACATACATGAAAATCTACCAACCCTGACCATCAAACACAGATCTAAAGAGTTGACCTGAGTGACAGAGACGGAGAACGAGCAGCCACAGGGAAGCAACAACTGTTTTCGGAGCCTGGAGCCAGAGTCCCAGTCAGAAAACCTTGGCGCCGGGCTTTGGACTGGGCACAGGGGAGCTGAGCACGGCATCCTGAGATGGCACAAACACGGGATGCAGCCCTAGCCCCCAGAAGTGACCTCGGGGGAAGCCCAGCCAGTGCACGCAGACAGCGCAGCTATGCAGCTGACAGAAGGAGAAGTCTCCAGGAAGCAGCGACTGGTTCTGGAGCCTGGAGTGAGGCATCCCAGCCAGGGAAACTTGGCACTGGGCTTTGGACAGGGAGCAGAGGAACTGACCACGGCTTCTGAGACAGCACAAGCACGGGACGCGGGCCTGACCCTCGGGGGCAATCTTCACTCAGCCAACGCACACAGACTACACACCCCTCGGGAATCTCAGATAAAACAGTCCTCACCAAGAAAGATAAGTAACTTTGTCTATATTCCGGGGTGCCACTCTCTCTTATTTATCTGATCCCTCCCCTCCCCTTCCCAGGTGCCTTCATTAACATTGGAATTTCCTGAGCCAGAGACTGAAGTGCCCTGGGGTTTTGGATTTTTTTTTTTTGGTCTTTTCCTAACCCATTCTCCTGGCCTGAGAGAAGCAGCTACAAAAAACCCAGGGATCAAAAATCCTTCCCTAACTTCCCAAAATTGGACTAAAAATACAGAACCAGCTCCAGTCAAGCATATGAGATCCACAGTCTTGGGCTTTCATCCATACAGGGAACAAGGTGGCTATTATAATGCAAAGGCAATTCTGATAGGGATCTGACTGTAATTGTTTTAGCGGATTACTGGAAAGACAAGTTTCCCAGGTCTGATATCTCTGTGTATTCAACAGAGCCCTCACTGACCCACAACAGGGAACTGAGGGTTGAAGCTCCCCCCAGACCACCTAGCCTCCTGCCAAAGGGGTCTGAGGATGCTGACACCTACCAGTCTGTAGAGGTACATGCATTGGGTGCCTAAGGTACAGCTTCAGAGCCCACCCACCAAAGTGCTTTAGGAATAGAGAAATACCTACCTCACTGACACTTGGGGGAACCCTGACAGCATCCTGCCCCCCCCCCGGAGTGTGACCCCCTGCTGCTACTAGAATCTGGTGCACACAACTATCACCACTACTCCTCTACGTGGATAGGTGACAGTCTGCATCACAAGCTTGGAGACCCAAAATCAGATTCTACTCAAGAATAGTGAATGGACTCTTAGGCTTATATATCTGGTAACAGCACAAACCAGCTGGTAATAGGACATAAGTGATTCAAGGGCTACAACAATCAAGACACAGCAATCTAGTAGCTCATCTACGTACATTGAAAGAAAAAAAAACAAGATAAGACTCAGTGAGCAGATATAAAATAAATCATTACAATATCTTACAGATGGCTCAGAGACAGCAGTCGATATCAAACCACATAAAGAAGCAGACCATGACTGCTTCTATAACTCCCCAAACTAAAGAATCAAAATTTTTCCCAAATGAAGATACAATCCTGGAATTGCCAGATACAGAATATAAAAAACTAATTTACAGAATGCTTCAAGACATCAGGGATGACCTCAGAAATGAAATAAGGCAATCTACAGAAAGTGCCAAGGAACACACTCATAAAGCAGTTGAAGAACTCAAAAAGATTATTCAAGAACATAGGGGAAAAATTAATAAGTTTGCAAGAATCAATAGAGAGACAGCATTCAGAAATCCAAAGGATTAACAATAAAATTACAGAATTAGACAACGCAATAGGAAGTCAGAGGAGCAGACTCGAGCAATTAGAATGCAGAGTGGGAAATCTGGAGGACCAAGGAATTAACACCAATATAGCTGAAAAAAAATCAGATAAAAGAATTAAAAAAAATGAAGAAACCTGAAGAATCATGTGGGACTCTATCAAGAAGAATAATTTGGTTGTGATTGGAGTCCCAGAACAGGGGGGGATAACAGGAAACACAGAGAGAATAGTTGAAGATCTGTTGGCAGAAAACTTCCCTGACATCAAGAAAGACGAAAGGATATCTATCCAAGATGCTTATCGAACCCCATTTAAGATTGATCCTAAAAGAAAATCACCAAGACATATTATCATCAGACTTGCCAAAACCAAAGATAAAGAGAAAATTTTAAAAGCAGACAGCGATAAAAGAAAGGTCTCCTACAAGGGAGAATCAATAAGTTCAGACTACTCAGCAGAAACCATGCAGGCAAGAAGGCAATGGGATGACATATACAGAACACTGAAAGAGAAAAACTGCCAGCCAAGGATCACATATCCAGCAAAACTCTGTCTCAAAAACGAAGGCGAAATTAAAACATTTACAGATAAACACAAGCTTAGAGAATTTGCAAAAACCAAACCAAAGCTACAAGAAATACTAAAGGAAATTGTTTGGTCAAAAAAACAATAATATCAGATACCAGCACGACACAAGGTCACAGAACAGAACATCCTGATATCAACTCAAATACGGAAATCACAAAAACAAATTAAGGTTAATTAAAAAAAAAAAAACGCTCAAAACAGGGAATCGTTGAAGTCAATATGTAAAAGATCACAATAATCAAAAAGAGGGACTAAATACAGGTGGCATAGAACTGCCATATGGTGAGGGATACAAGGCGATATAGGACAATACAAGTTAGCTTTTTACTTAGAAAAATAGGGGTAAATATTAAGGTAACCACAAAGAGGTGTAACAACTTCATAACTCAAAATAAAAACCAAGAAAAATGTAGCAACTCAGCAAACATAAAGTCAAATATTATGAAAATGACGAACACACAATTTACAAAGAAAAACATTTCAGCACAAAAAAGTAAGTGGAAAAACGAAATTGTCAACAACACACACAAAAAGGCATCAAAATGACAGCACTAAACACATACCTATCTATAATTACGCTGAATGTCAATGGACTAAATGCACCAATAACGAGACAGAGAGTCTCAGACTGGATAAAGAAACACGATCCGTCTATAAGTTGCCTACAAGAGACACACCTTAGACTTAGAGACACAAACAAACTAAAACACAAAGGATGGAAAAAAATATATCCAGCAAACAATAAGCAAAAAAGTGCAGGAATAGCAATATTAATTTCTGACAAAATAGACTTTAAAGTTAACTCCACCACAAAGGATAAAGAACGACACTACATAATGATTAAAGGGACAATTGACCAGGAAGATATAACCATATTAAACATTTATGCACCCAATGACAGGGCTGCAAGATACATAAATCAAATTTTAACAGAACTGAAAAGTGAGATAGACACCTCCACAATTATACTAGGAGACTTCAACACACCACTTTCGGAGAAGGACAGGACATCCAGTAAGAAGCTCAATAGAGACACGGAAGACCTAATTACAACAATCAACCAACTCGACCTCATTGACTTATACAGAATTCTCCACCCAACTGCTGCAAAGTATACTTTTTCTTCTAGCGCACATGGAACATTCTCTAGAATAGACCACATATTAGGTCATAAAACAAACCTTTGCAGAGTCCAAAACATCGAAATATTACAAAGCATCTTCTCAGACCACAAGGCAATAAAACTAGAGATCAATAACAGAAAAACTAGGGAAAAGAAATCAAATACTTGGAAACTGAACAATACCCTCCTGAAAAAAGACTGGGTTGTAGAAGACATCAAGGAGGGAATAAGGAAATTCATAGAATGCAACGAGAATGAAAATACTTCCTATCAAAACCTCTGGGACCCAGCAAAAGCAGTGCTCAGAGGCCAATTTATATCGATAAATGCACACATACAAAAAGAAGAAAGAGCCAAAATCAGAGAACTGTCCCGACAACTTGAAGAAATAGAAAGTGAGCACCAAAAGAATCCATCAGGCACCAGAAGAAAACAAATACTAAAAATTAGAGCTGAACTAAATGAATTAGAGAACAGAAAAACAATTGAAAGAATTAACAAAGCCAAAAGCTGGTTCTTTGAAAAAATTAACAAAACTGATACACCATTGGCCAGACTGACTAAAGAAATACAGGAAAGGAAACAAATAACCCGAATAAGAAACGAAATGGGCCACATCACAACAGACCCAACTGAAATTAAAAGAATCATATCAGATTATTATGAAAAATTGTACTCTAACAAATTTGCAAACCTAGAAGAAATGGATGAAGTCCTGGAAAAACACTACCTACCTAAACTAACACAATCATAAGTAGAACAACTAAATAGACCCATAACAAAAAAAGAGATTGAAACGGTAATCAAAAAACTCCCAACAAAAAAAAGCCCTGGCTTGGATGGCTTTACTGCAGAGTTCTACCAAACTTTCAGAGAAGAGTTAACACCACTACTACTAAAGGTATTTCAAAGCATAGAAAATGACGGAATACTGCCTAACTCGTTCTATGAAGCCACCATACCCCTGATACCAAAACCAGGTAAAGACACCACAAAAAAAGAAAATTACAGACCTATATCCCTCATGAACATAGATGCAAAAATCCTCAACAAAATTCTAGCCAATAGAATTCAACAACATATCAAAAAATTAATCCACCATGACCAAGTGGGATTTATACCAGCTATGCAAGGCTGGTTTAATATTAGAAAAACCATTAATGTAATCCACCATATAAATAAAACAAAAGACAAAAACCACATGATCTTATCAATGATGCAGAAAAGGCATTTGACAAAGTCCAACACCCATTTATGATAAAAACTCTCACCAAAATAGGAATTGAAGGAAAATTCCTCAGCATAATAAAAGGCATCTATACAAAGCCAACAGCCAACATCTCTCTAAATGGAGAGAGCCTGAAAGCATTTCCCTTGAGAACGGGAACCAGACAAGGATGCCTTTTGTCACCGCTCTTATTCAACATTGTGCTAGAAGTTCCAGCCAGAGCAATTAGGCTAGACAAAGAAATAAAGGGCATCCAGATTGGCAAGGAGGAAGTAAAATTATCTCTATTTGCAGATGACATGATCTTATACACAGAAAACCCTAAGGAATCCTCCAGAAAACTACTGAAACTAATAGAAGAGTTTGGCAGAGTCTCAGGTTATAAGATAAACATACACAAATCAGTTGGATTCCTCTACATCAACAAAAAGAACATCGAAGAGGAAATCACCAAATCAATACCATTCACAGTAGCCCCCAAGAAGATAAAATACTTAGGAATAAATCTTACCAAAGATGTAAAATGCCTATATAAAGAAAACTACAAAATACTACTACAAGAAACTAAAAAGGACCTACTTAAGTGGAAAAACATATCTTGCTCATGGATAGGAAGATCTAACATAGTAAAAATGTCTATTCTACCAAAAGCCATCTATACATACAATGCACTTCCGATCCAAATTCCAATGACTTTTTTTAATGTGATGGAGAAACAAATCACCAACTTCATATGGAAGGGAAAGAAGCCTCAGATAAGTAAAGCATTACTGGAAAAGGAGAAGAAAGTGAGAGGCCTCACTCTACCTGATTTTAGAACCTATTATACAGCCACAGTAGTCAAAACAGCCTGGTACTGGTACAACAACAGGCACATAGACCAATGGAACAGAATTGAGAACCCAGATATAAATCCATCCATGTATGAGCAGCTGATATTTGACAAAGGCCCAAAGTTAGTTAAGTAGGGAAAAGATAGTCTTTTTAACAAATGGTGCTGGCATAACTGGATATTCATTTGCAAAAAAATGAAACAGGACCCATACCTCACACCATGCACAAAAACTAACTCCAAGTGGATCAAAGACCTAAACATAAAGACTAAAATGATAAAGATCATGGAAGAAAAAATAGGGACAACGTTAGGAGCCCTAATACAAGGCATAAACAGAATACAAAACATCACTAAAAATGACGAAGAGAAACCAGATAACTGGGAGCTCCTAAAAATCAAACACCTATGCTCATCTAAAGACTTCACCCAAAGAGTAAAAAGACCACCTACAGATGGGGAAAGAATTTTCAGCTATGACATCTCCGACCAGGGCCTGATCTCTAAAATCTATATGATTCTGTTAAAACTCAACCACGAAAAGACAAACAACCCAATCAAAAAGTGGGCAAAGGATATGAACACACACTTCACTAAAGAAGTTATTCGGGGAGCTAACAGATACATGAGAAAATGCTCTCGATCATTAGCCATTAGAGAAATGCAAATTAAAACTGCTATGAGATTCCATCTCACTCCAACAAGGCTGGCATTAATCCAAAAAAAAAATAATAATAAATGTTGGAGAGGCTGCGGAGAGATTGGAACTCTTATACACTGCTGGTGGGAATGTCAAATGGTACAACCACTTTGGAAATCTAACTGGTGTTTTCTTAAAAAGTTGGAAATAGAACTACCATACAACCCAGAAATCCCACTCCTCGGAATATAACCTAGAGAAATAAGAGCCTTCGCAGGAACAGATATATGCACACCCATGTTTATTGCAGCACTCTTTACAATAGCAAAAAGCTGGAAGCAACCAAAGTGTTCATCAAGGGATGAATGGTTAAATAATTTATGGTATCTTCACACAATGGAATACTATGCATCGAAAATGAACAGTGACGAATCTATTAAACTTTTCATGACATGGAGGAACCTGGAAGGCATTATGCTGAGTCAGATGCAAAAGGACAAATATTGTATAAGACCACTATTATAAGATCTTGAGAAATAGTATAAACCAAGAAGAACACATACTTTTGTGGTTATGAGCGGGGGAGTGAGGGAGGGTGGGAGAGGGTTATTTACTGATTTGTTAGTAGATAAGTACTGCTTTAGGTGAAGAGAAGGACAATACTCAATACACAGAAGGTCAGCTCAACTGGACTGCACCAAAAGCAAAGAAGTTTCCGGGATAAACCGAGTGCTTCGAAGGTCAGTGGAGCAAGGGTGGGGGTTTGGGGACTATGGCTTAAGGGGACTTCTAAGTCAATTGGCAAAATAATTCTATTATGAAAACATTCTGCATCCCACTTTGAAATGTGGCGTCTGGGGTCTTAAATGCTAACAAGCGGCCATCTAGGATGCATCATTCGGTGTCAACTCACCTGGATCAAAGGAGAATGAAGAACACCAAGGTCACACGATAACTATGAGCCCAAGAGACAGGAAGGGCCACATGAAGCACAGACTCATATCATCCTGGGACCAGAAGAACTAGATGGTGCCTGGCCACAACCGATGACTGCCCTGACAGGGAGCACAACAGAGAACCCCTGAGGGAGCAGGAGGACAGTGGGATGCAGACCCCAAATTCTCATAAAAAGACCAGACTTAATGGTCTGACTGAGACTAGAAGAATCCCGGCAGTCGTGGTCCCCAAACCTTCTGTTGGCCCAGGACAGGAACCATTCCTGAAGACAACTCATCAGACATGGAAGGGACTGGACAATGGGGTTAGACAGAGATGCTGATGAAGAGTGAGCTACTTGTATCAGGTGGACACTTGAGACTGTGTTGGCGTCTCCTGTCTGGAGGGGAGATGGGAGGGTAGAGAGGGTTAGAAACTGGGAAAACCATCACGAAAGTAGAGACTGGAAGGAGGGAGCAGGTTGACTGATTAGGGGGAGAGTAAGTGGGAGTATGGAATAAGGTGTATATAAGCTTATATGTGACAGACTGACTTGACTTGTAAACTTTCACTTAAAGCACAATAAAAATTATTTTTAAAAAATGTTCAAAGAAACACAGCCTGAAAACTTTCCAAATTTTTTGGAAAAACGATAACCTACATATCCAGGAAGCTCAATGAGCTCCAAGTAGGATAAAATCAGAGTTCCAAAAATAGTCACATCACAGTAAAAATTCTGAAAATCAAAGACAAGGGAAAATCTTGAAAGCAGAAAGAATAATGACTCATTACTTTCAAGGAAATCTCAATAAGATTAACACCTTACTTCTCAAAAACCATGGAGGCCAGAGGACTTTGAGATAAGAAAGTTAGGATAAGATATAAGAATTTTAATCATATATGTACCTAATAACAAAGCAACGCAATGCGCAAAACAAAAAGTGGCAGAAATAAGAGATATAGAAAGTGCAAAAATGGTAGTTGGTTACTTTAATAGTCAAATTTGTGGATAGAACAACCAGACAGAAGATCAACAAGGAAATAGAAAACTTGAACAATTCTGTAAACACCTAGATGTAATAGATATCTATAGAGCACTCCACTCAATAAGAAGAGAATGCACATTCTTTTCCATTGCAAATGGAATATTTTCCAGGATAGAAGTATGCTAGGAATAATACAAATATCAACAAATTTAAAAAGATAAGAATAATAAAATATTTATTCTCTAACCCTGATACTATGAAATTAGAAACAATAGCAGGAAAAAAAAAATAAGGGAAACTAACAATTTGTGGAAATTAAACAACACATGCCTAAATAATCAATGGGTCAAATAGGAAATCATAAGTGATATCATAAAATAATTTGAGATAAATAAAAGTGAAGACACAACATACCAAAACTCATAGGATGCAGCTAAAGAAGTGTTTAGAAATAAATTTATAGGTGCAAAAGCCTATATTAAGAAAAAAGAAAGATTTCAAATCAACAAATTCAGACACTGTAATAAAAGAACAGCAAGCTATACTTAAGACTGGCAGTAGGAAAGAAATAATAAAGAGCAGAAATTAATGAAACACAGAATTAAAAAAATAGATAAAATGAATGAAACCAAAAAACATATTTAAAAAAATCAACAAAAATGGGAAATCATTTTTCTCGACCAAGATAGAGAAAAGATTCAAATTTCAAGAATCAGAAGTGTGAACGGACAGTACTCCCAGTCTCACACCAATAAGGTTTATAAAGAAATATTATGAACAGCTGTACACCAACAAATTGGATGACTCAGATGAAATGGACAAATTCCTAGGAAGACACGAGCTACCAAAACTAACTCATGAAAAACAGACAACCTTAACAGATCTGTGTCAAATGAGGGCATTGGATTAGTAACTTAAAAAAAAGAGACTGCCTACAGAGCAATGCCCAAGCCTGGACGTCTTCAACAACGTATTCTACCGAGCATGAAAAAAAGAATTAGTACCAATTCCTTACAAACTTCCAAAAGTTAGAAGATGTGGGGACATTTCCAACTTTATTTTATGCGGCTAGTATTATTGTTGGTTAAGCGGTCAGCTTCTAAGCAAAGGACTGGCAGTTCAAATTCCCCAGCTGCTCTTTGGGGAAAAAAGACCTGGCGATCTGCTCACATAAAGATTACATTCCAGGAAACTCTATGGGGGTAGTTCTACTGTCATATAGGGTCTCTATGAGTTAGAATTGACTTGATGGCACACAACGACTACAATTATCAGGATACGAAAACAAGACAAGGATACCATCCGAAAACAACAGACCAATGTCTTCGATGAATATGGAAGCAAAAATCCTCAAGAAAATACTAGCAAACTAAATCCAGGAATGTGTATAAAGAATATACACCATGACCAAGTGTGACTTATCCCAGACATGCCAGGCTGGTTAAACATCCAAAAATTCATAAATGTAATACAGCATATTAATAAAATGAAAAGTAAAAACCACATGATCATCTCAATAGATGCAGTAAAAGCATTTGACAAAATCTAACACCCTTTTATGACAAAAAACACTCAACAAACTAGGAAGAGAAGGGAACTTCAACATCCTGATAAAGGCCATATACAAAAAATTTACAGCCAACATCATACTTAATAGTGAAAGACTGAATGATTTCCCCTTAAAATCAAGGACAAGGCAAGCATGCCTTCTCTTGCTACTTCTACTCAACATCATACTGGAAAGTTCCTCCAGAACAACAGGCAAGAAAAAGAAATAAAAGATCCCCATATTGGAAAGGAAGAAGTAAATCTATCTATATTTGCACATGATATGATCTTTTATATAAACCCATTGCCATCGAGATAATTCCAACTCATAGCAACTCTATAGGACAGAGTAGAACTGCTCCATAGGGTTTCCAAGGAGCAACTGGTGGATTCAAACTGCTGACCTTTTGGTTAGCAGATGAACTCTTAACCACTGTGCCACCAGGGCTCTATCTTGTATACAAGAAATCCTAATAAATTTACTAAAAAAAATTTATTAGAACTTATAAATGTACCCAGAAAGGTTGCAGGATAGAAGATCAATATATAAAAATTGTCTATTTACACACCTGCAATAAAAAATCCAAAAATAAATTAATGAAACAGTTTCAAATCTATACTATGAAAACTAAAAAATATTGATGAAAAATAAGGAAAATGTAAGTAATTGGAAAAACATGCCATGTTCATGGATTGGAAGACTTAAAATTGCTAAAATGACAATATCACCCAGACTGATCTACAGATTTAACTGGATCCCTATCAGAATTCCAGCTGACTTCTTTGTAAAAGTTGATAAACTGATGATTCTAAAATTTGTGTGGAATCATGACAGAGCCAGAATAGCCAACACAATTTTGAAAAAGAAGAACAAAGTAGGAAGGCCCACTCTTCCCAGCTTCAGAATTTACTACAAACCAATGGTAATCAAAGCAGCATGCTACTGGCACCTGGCTAGACATGTAAACCAATAGAATAAGGTGGAGAGTCCAGAAATAAACCCATACATCTATGGTCAACTGATTTTGACATTGATGCCAAGACCATCTAATGGGGAAAAAATTGTGTTTTCAGCAAATGGTGATAGGACAACTGGATAGCCACACGCAAAAAGGAAGCTGGACCCTTACCTCACATCATATAAAAAGTATCTCAAAATGAAATGAAGACCTAAATGGAAGAATTAAACCTGCAAAAATTTCAGAAGAAAACTTAGGGGCTAAACTTAATGATTCTGGATTTGGCAAAGGATTCTACAAAATGGCAAGCAGCAAAAGAAAAAAAAAATAGATAAATTAGTCTTCATAAAAATTAAAATGTTTTTACTTCAAAGGAAACAGTCAAGAAACTGAAAAGAACCCATACAATAGGAGTAAATATTTGCAAACCATATATTTGACAAGCAACTTATATGCAAAAATAAAGAAAAATCTGGAATAAAAATCTGTTACAACTAAATAATAAAAAAACACATAACCCTATTAAAATGGGCAATGAATCTGAATAGACATTTCTCCAAGAAGACATATAAAGGCCGACAAGCACCTGAAAAGATGCTCGATATCATTAGTCATTACAGAACTGCAAATCAAAACCACAACACAATACCACTTCACACAAACTAGAATAGATAAAATTAAAAAGTCTGATATAACAAGTATTAGAGAGGACATGGCGAAATCAGAAACTTTACACATTGCTGGCGTGAATGGAAAATAGTGTAATCACATTGAAAAACAGCCTAACACTTCTTCAGGTGATTAAACATAGAGTTTCTATATGACCCAAGAATTCCACTTTTACCCAGCAATATACCCTAAAAAATATATATATATATATATATATATCCAAGTGAAATGACAACATATGCCACACAAAAATCTGTCATGAATGTTTATAGCAGTACTATTTATAACAGGCAAAAAGTGGGGAAAATAAAATGTCCATCAACAGATTAATGAATAAACAAAATGAGGTATATCCATAAAATGGAATATTATTTGGTCATAAAATGAACAGAGTACTGACGAATGCTACCGCATGGATGAACTTTGAAAACATTATGCTAAACTAAAGAAGCCCATTGTCAAAGAACACGTATTATACGGTTACATTCATATGAAACGTCCAGATTGAAATCTACAGAGGCAGAAAGTAGATTAGCGGTTGTTTAGTGCTGGGGTGTGTAGGAAGATAGAGGGTGACCAGTTAAGGTATGGAGCTTCTATTTGAGGTAATGAAAATCTTCTAAAATTAACTGTGGTGATGGTTGCACATACCTGTGAATATACTGAAAACCATCAAATTATACAATTTAAACAGATTCATTGTAGGGTGTGTGAACTATATATTAATTTTGAAAAACCAAACTAGTTGTCATCGAGTTGATTTTGACTCAGGACGATCCCATGTGCATCAGACTAGGACTGTGCATAGGATTTTCAATGGCTGCGACCTTTCAGGACTATATCACCTGGCCTCTCTTCTGAAGCACCTCTGTATGGATCTGCACCCCAAGCTTTCAGTTAGTAGCTGAGTGCTTAACTTTTCGTGTCACCCAGGGCTTCCCTACATATCAATAAAGCTGTTTCAATATTTTTAAAGACGATATGTTGATCCTCACGTGTTTTCTTCTCTTCTTTATCAGTTGGTTAGAATTCAGATAGGGATTGGGAAGGCAAGTGATCGGCAACTCAACCTTCTGATAGTACCAAGAATATTTAAACCATTAAATACTTCACGGTTTTATTTCACAACTGTTATACTTTTATTAAGTGGATATTTGGGATATTTTATACATATTGACAATTTTCTAGCCATAATTTTTTAAAAGACTATTCTAGTGATAATTATTTTCTGTTCTTTCAGGATTCAGAGGGCATTTCATTAGATGATGTAAGTGAAAATGATGGAATAAGAACCTACAAAAATTCTCTTTCATAAAACCAAGGAGAACATTGGCAAAAAATATCAGAATTAACTTTTTGGAAACTCTGGAAATTAACCAAAGGCTTGTAACAACCTAGGAAGCATTTATTTAAAAAAAAAGAAAAAGTGAACCTTGGAATGAGTAGAAGACTTTTTGTTCTTTAACTTTGCCTTACTCCCTTCATTCCCTCTATAGCTCTGTGGTGGCTTTCAAAACAGGCAGCATGCACTCACTGTGAAAACCTTGGTAGCCACTGGAGGGAACAGAACATGGTTGGAGCTAATTTAAAGCCTTATTCTCAGAGAAATTTCATTATTTGACTCATTTGGTGCCCCCTGAAAGACCCAAATCGCAAGGCTGTTCTTGTTTGATCTGAGTCAGAGCATGCCCTGTTCAAAAAGCCTTTTCCATGGGGGGGAATTTACTGAAAACAATTAGAGGAAGTTGTTTCACTGCATGGCTGTCTGAGGCAGTGGATAATATTTGGGCAAAAAATAGGCTAACCAAAAAGATTAAAAGTAAAAGCTGGGGGATGAGATGTCCATACAGAACAAAACAAACACATTGCCATCAGGTCAATTCTGACTTACAGCAACCCTACAGGACAGAGTCGAACTGCCCCATAGGGTTTCCAAGAAGTGGCTGGTGAGTTCAAACTGCCAAAATTTGGTTAGTATCCAAGCTCTTAACTACTGAGTCACCAGGGCTCCAAGATGTCCATAGGGGATTTGAAAAGCTCTGACATATATCTGGGAATCTAGAAGCCTGGGTAAAAGTTTAACACTGTGCACATGTTCATGAAAGACCTGAGAAGGCACTGAGTTCTCAACTATGGCTGACCTTGGAGCTCTATGCATGCAGGAAGTGAAAGCTAATATAGAGTTGCCATTGGCTTGACTGAGTGTTAAAGGCAAGCACCAACATGCTCACAGAGTCTATTGTCAAAGACTGAGAGACCTAATGGGTGCAGTTATTTAAGGAAATCTCTGTGCAGTTATTAACAGACCACTTAGCTATCCAAGCAAAGAATATAGTGGACATACATGAAAGGAGTACAGACATTACAGAATTAACTCAGAAAAGTTACTAAATCAATAAACAACAACAAAAATAGACAGCAACATGTCCACAAACATGGATCCTGATTGAATGGGAGATGAATGTGGAACAGAACCTCAAATTAAAAAAAAAAAAAAAAAAAGAAGAAAGAAAGAAAAATCAGATATACTGGACTGGTTGAAACTAATCCTTGAGGTCACTTTACAGCTAAATAACAAATTGGCTCAGAAAATAAAGAATATCACTCAAGTACTGTGCTTCTTTAAAAAATCACCTATATGAGACCAAACAGTCAACAATTACTTTAAAACAAATATGAGAATGGTAGGAAAACTAGATTAATGGAAACGGAACCAGAATAGAAATAATGAGAATGTTCACACATTGTGCAGAATGTAACCAATGTCACTGAACAACTTGGGTAGAAATTGTTAAATGAAAACCTAAATTACTGTGTAATGTTCACCAAAAATGCAATAAAATATTATTAAAATAAAAAGAAATACTGTCTGTGACACCCAAATCACATCTGTGAGCAGAATCAAACATATGGCTGCCTGTTTATAATGTCTGGTCAAACTGAAAAGACCTTAATGCTTGCTGGGCTACAGCCAGGAGCAGCTCATTTGCCTTTTTGATCCCCAATCACTCAAAGCACCATACTCTTTTTACTTCTGCTTTTTCCTTGTAGACTCAGGATTAACAGTTTAAAACTAAATCACTCATTTAAACAAATTATTACCCTTTCTTGCTATGAAATACTAGGCAGCCATTTAAATGAATGTTACAGAAATAATATGCCCTGGTGGCACAGTGGTTAAGAGCTCTGCAGCTAATCAAAAGATTGGCTGTTTGAAACTATCCAGCCACTCCCTGGAAACCCTATGTGGCAGTTCTACTCTGTCATATAGGTTCACTATGAGTCATAATCGACTCAAGGGCAACAGGTTTTTTTTTGGTTATTATGAAACCTGGTGGCATAGTGGTTAAGTGTCACAGCTGCTAACCTAAAGGTCAGCAGTTCAAATCCACCAGGCACTCCTTGAAAACTCTATGGGGCAGTTCTACTCTGTCCTATACGGTCACTATGAGTCAGAATTAACTCAACGGCAACGGGTTTGGGTTTTTTTTTAATACATATATACAGACATACATATGAATATATATATTTATATAAACAAAAAATTATACACATATATAAATGCCAGTGATATATATTTTGGGTGAAAATGAACTCAACTTAGAAAAAAATAGATGTAAACAACACAAACTCTGGGGAGGAAGGAGGATCTGATTTCTAGACTTTTGCATTATATTATTTTAAGTGTCTCATTTTCAAAAATAATGAAACACGCAAGAAACAAGCAAATATTGTCCACACACAGGAAAAGAGGCAATCAATAGAAATTGTCCCTGAGGAAAGCCAACTGTTGTTGTTAGGTGTTACCAAGTAGGTCCTGACTCATAGCAACTCTATTTACAACTGAATGAAACATTGCCCACAGTCCTGTGTCATCCTCACGATTGTTATGTTTGAGTCCATTGTTGCAGCCACTATGTCAATCCATCTCATTGAGAGTCTTCCTCCTTTTCTCTGACCTTCTACTTTACCAAGCATGATATCTTTCTCCAGGGACTGGTCCCTATGATAACATGTCCAAAGTACATGAGACAAAGCCTCTCCATCCTCATTTCCAAGGAGCATTCTGGCTGTACTGCTTTAAAAACAGACGTTCATTCTTCTGGCTGTCCATGGTATATTCAATGTTCTAAGCCAACACCATAATTCAAAGGCATCAGTTTTTCTTCAGTCTTCCTTATTCATTGTTCAGCTTCCGCACGCATATGAGGCAATTGAAAATATAATGGCTTGAGTCAGGCACAACTTAGTCCTCAAAATGACATCTTTGCTTTTTAACACTTTAAAGAGGCCTTTTGCAGCAGATTTGCTCAAGGTAGTGCATCTTTTGATTTCCCACTGCTGCTTCCATGGGCATTGATTAAGGATCCAAGTAAAATGAAATCCTTGACAACTTCAATGTTTTCTTCATTTATCATGATGTTGTTTATTGGTCCAGTTGTGAGGATTTTTGTTTTCTTTATGTTGAGATGCAATCCATACTGAAGGCCAGACGTAAGTCTTATTAGACAAAGACTATAAATCAGTTATTTAGATATATTCAGAGAATTAAATGCAACCATAGATAAAACACTAAAACAAAGAATGAGAATAATATCTCTTTATGTAGAGAATACCAATAAAGACATAAAAACCCCATTGGTGTCGAGTCGATTCTGACTCATATAAAAAAAAAAAACAAACAAAATTATAAAATTGAAAGTACAATAAATTAAATGCAAAATTCACTAAGGAGTTCAATATCGTATTTTAGCAGGCAAAAGAAATAATTCGTGGAATTTAAGGTGTATTAATTGAAATTATCCAGTTTCTACCCACCATAGGAACAGGAAAAAAACAACAATAAAAATTAAACAGACCCTCAGAGAAATGGGAGAAACCATCAAGCATACCAACATAAATATAATGGCAGTCCCATAAGGAATATACAGAGAAAAAAGGACAGAAAGATTGTTTTAAGAAATATTGCCTGAAAACTCTCCAAATTTGATGAAAAACATTATTTTAAACTTCCAAGAATCTCAAATACTCCAAGTAGGATAAACCCAAAGTGATTAACACCTAGACACATCACAATAAAACTGTTAAAAAAAAGTCAAAGAAAAAATGATGAAAGCAACAAGAGAGAAGCAATGCATCATGTACAAGTTATCCTTAGTAAGATTATTGTCTTATTTTTCACTAGAAATGATGGAGGCCAGAATGCAGCAGGATTACATAATCATATCAAAGAAAAACACTGTAAACCAAGAATTCTACATCCAACAAAACTGTCCTTCCAAAACAAAGGCAAAAATAAGACATTTCCAGAAAAAAAAATTTTTTTTGATTAGCTAAACTACCCTATAAGAACTACTAAAGAAAATTTTTCATGCAGAAATGGACACTAGACACTAACCGAAATTCACATGAAGAAATAATATCACTGGCAAACATAATCATTATTAAATACAGTATAAATGCATATTTATTTTTCAATAATGGATAGAACAACTATACAGAAAATCAAAAAGGAAATAGAATACTTGAATATCCGTATGAACTAACTGGACCTAACAGACATCTATAGACGCACATTCTTTAAAGCACACATGGAACATTCTCTGGGGTAGATATATACTTGGGCATAAAACAAGTATCAATACGTTTAAAAGGATTGAAATAATACAAACTATGTTCTCCAATCACAATGGAAGAAAATTATAAATCAATAAGAAAAGGAAATTTGGAAATTCACAAATAAAGGTAACCCTCAACTTAAGATACATTTGAGTTATGATGAACCACACTTAAACAACCACCCATTTTTTTCAACTTCTTTTCATTAGTAATATGTACTATATAAAATGCTACAGCATGTAATGTGCTGTTATCATTCTCAGACTTTCACTCACAAATGTACAATGTTATGATTTACTGTTCAAAACACTGCTGTATAAAATTTGCTTTTCTAAACTAAAGCAGGGACTCTAGTTACTTGAAAACATGGACCCAAATGCTGATTGCTTTGCTAAAGTCGATAGGCAGATTCAGGAAGCAGTGAGATATTATCATGAAATATATAAAGATAAAAATAAAAGCATCATACAAACAATTCTCACTAGTCTTCTGACTAGAAATGACATGTCCATTCCCAGGGATAACCCAGATGATCCAGAACCTTCCACGAGTGGAGTTATTACTGCAGCTGACAAAATTCAACATCATCCAACTCTTCTTTATTGTCAGAGTGAATCTGAAAAAAAAATTTGAAAATTTGGGTATTTTATGTGTGTATGGATTAAAATATATCTGTAAGTTTATATGTAATGTTTTCAAGCCCCAAAGAAAATAGAGATACTGATAATAAAAGGTAATAATAAATTAAAACTAAAAAAAAAAAAAAAGAGAGATATTTAACTTACGTCAGAACCAACTTAAGATGTAGTCATCAGAATGAAACCCCATCATAAGCTGGGGACTACCTGTATGTAGAAACAACACACCCTCGGACAATCAATGGATCAAAGAAAAATCACAAAGGAAATCAGAATATGTTTTGAGGGGAATGAAAATGAACACACAACATAGCAAAACATATGAAAGGCTGTGCTTAGTTGGAAATTTATACTTCTAAATGTCTATATTTAAGAAGAAAGATCTCAAATAAAAATCCTAATCTTCCACCTTAAGAAACAAGAAAAAGAAGATCAAACTAAATGTAAATAAAGCAGAAGGAAGGACATAATAAAGAGTGGAAATAAATGAAATAAACAATAGAAATAAAATAGGGAAAAAATAACAAAAACAAAAGTAGGTCATTTGAAAATATCAACAAAATTGACAAACCTTTAGTTAGAATGACCAAGAATACAGTACTAAAATTACTAAAATCTGAAATGAAAGAGGGGAGATTACAACCAGCCTTATAGATACAAAAAGGGTTATAAGGGAATACTCTGAGTTATAAGCGAATGCCAACATATTAGATAACACAGACATAATGCAAAAATTCCTGGGAAGACATAGCTACCAAAACTGATCAAAGAAGAAATAAAAATTCAGAATAGACACAGTAAATAAAAAGATTGAGTTAGCAATAATTTTCATTTTCTGCAAAGTCCAGCACAAGATGGCTTCACTGAACAATTATATCAAACATTTAAAAAATTAACACTAATACTTCACAAACTTTCCAAAAAGAGAGAGAGAGAAGGGAACGCTTTCCAACTTATTACATGAGGCCAGTATTACCCTGACACCGCCAGACAAAGGCATCACAAAAAGAAAACTATAGACCAATATCCCTTGTAAATATAAATGCATCTATCTTCGAACACATACTATCAAACTGAATCCAGCAATATACAAAAAGGATTATAAACCATGACCACACTAGATTTACCCCAAGAGTGCGAGATTGGTTCAACCTATGAAAATCAATCAATGCAAAAAAAAAAATAAAGAACTTAACCATATGATAATCTCAATACATGGAGAAAAATTATTTGAAAATCAAACAACACACTTTCATGATAGACAGTCTAAAACTAGTGATAGAAGGGTACTTCCTCAACTCTAACCCTGGTGGCACAGTGGTTAAGAGCTGGCTGCTAACCAAAAGGTCGGCAGTTTGAATTCACCAGCCCCTCCTTGGAAACCCTGTGGGGCAGTTCTACTTTGTCCTATACTGTCGCTAACAGTCAGATTCAACACAATGGCAATGGATTTTTTTTTTTTTTTTGGTCCTCAACCTGACAAATGGCATTTATGAAAAACCCACAGATAATGTCATGCACAATCATGAAAGACTGAATGATTTCCCTATAAGACAAGAAAAAAGATGTCTGCTTTCTCCATTTCTACTCAACATTGTACTGGGGTTTCAACCAGGGAAATGAATCAAGAAAAATAAGTTAAAAGCATCTAGATTGGAAATGAAGAAATAAAATTATCTCTATTTGCAGATGGCATGATTTTGTGTGTTGAAAATCTTAAGGAACAAAGAAACCAAAAAAAAAAATTAGCACTGATAAATGAGTTCAGCAAGACTATAGAATACAATATTAATATACAGAAGTCCATTGTATTTCTATATACTATGAAGGAAAATCTGAAAATAAAATTAAGAAAATCAGTCCATTTACAATAGCATCAAAAAGAATAAAATACTTAGAAATAAATGTAACCAAGGAGGAATAAGACTTATACACTGGAAACTATAAAACATTGCTGAAAAACTAAGAAGGCTTTAATAAATGGAAAGGCAGCTCATGTTCATGGATTGGAAGACTTAATATTGTTACAATGTCAATACTCCCCAAACTAATCTACAGTTTAATGCAAGCACAGCACTGCTGCACTAGTAAGGGGCACAGTGAGAAAATTTCCACTTTATTGCTAAACGTATGATAAGGATCAGCATAAATCCAATTCCCACCTGGAAATGGATCCAGTTCTCACCCTCCCAAACTTGTTTTCTCTTCTTCAGCCACCTACGTGGCACTTTCTCTGTCTGACACTAACCAATCAGAGTTATGTTAGACCTTATAAGGTGAAAGGACACCTTCCTTCAGAACAACTGCCTGTGCAGCCCTTCTCTGAGCTAAGTCAAAACATGCAAGTTGAGAGACTCAATCTTCTGAATGCCAGATATGCAGATGCCAGCCCCTGCTGGCTTTCATTTGCCCCCTGTGAGTTTGTTAATTCACAGGAATGGCTCACAGAATTTATGGATACTTACTTATATTTATAGTTACTCATTTATTATAACCAGAAATGCCATAAATGAAGAGACATATCAGGTGAGGTCTGGGAGGGGTCCAGGCACAAGACTTCCATTGTCCACAGGGATGTGCCACCTTCCCGAAAGTACATATTCTTACCAATTCGGGAAGCCCCCAGATTTATGTGTCCGGTGCTTCTTATTGGCTTCATTGAATTCTCGGGGTTGGTTGAATCAATGAACATGCATGATTGGTTGCATCATGCCCCCTCTCTTCCTGAGGTTGACTGACCTGGAGTGGTCTTTGGAACTCCCACTCATTTGCAAATATTCAAGTGTTGCCTGGCTATTTTAGAAAACAAAGGGTATCTTGATTTCTTGAGAAATTCCAAGGGCTAACTTTCAGGAACCAAAGACAAAGGCCAAATTGAGTACTTTGTCTCAAACTATCAAAATCATAACCACCTCTTTTTTTCCCCTGCAGAAATGAACAAGCTGATCCTAAAATTCATATGAAAGTGCAAGACACCCCACA
This sequence comes from Elephas maximus indicus, assembly GCF_024166365.1. Classification (NCBI taxonomy): domain Eukaryota; kingdom Metazoa; phylum Chordata; class Mammalia; order Proboscidea; family Elephantidae; genus Elephas; species Elephas maximus. The sequence continues at coordinate 77,537,845 of NC_064846.1, read as the reverse complement.
CAACCAAAACACATTTTAAGGGAAAAAAAATAAAGATGTGGAAACAGGGATATCATTGTTGATGTCAGATGGATCTTAGCTGAAAGTAGAGAATGCAAGAAAGATGCTTACCTGTGTTTTACTGACTATGCAAAGGCATTCGACTCTGTGGATCATAACAAACTATGGATAACATTGCAAAGGATAGGAATTCCAGGACACTTAAGTGTGCACATGAGGAACCTGTACATAGGTCAAGAGACAGTCAATCAAATAGAACAAGGGGGTACTGAGTGGTTTAAAGTCAGGAACGGTGCACTTCAGGGTCATATCCTTTCAGCATACTAATTCAATCTGTATGCTGAACAAATAATCCAAGAAGCTGGGCTATATGAAAAAGAATAGGGCATCAGGATTGGGGGAAGACTCATTAACAACCTGCATTATGCAGGTAACACAACCTTGTTTACTAAAAGTGAAGAGGACTTGAAGCACTTACTAAGGAAGATCAAAGACCACAGCCTTCAGTATGGATTGCACCTCAACATAAAGAAAACAAAAGCTCTCACAACTGGACCAATGAGCAACATCATGATAAATGGAGAAAAGATTGAAATTGTCAAGGATTTCATTTTACTTGGATCTACAATCAACACCCATGGAAGTAGCAGTCAAGAAATCAAAAGACACATTACTTTGGGCAAATCTGCTGCAAAAGACCTCTTTAAAGTGTTGAAAAGCAAAGATGTCACCTTGAAGACTAACTTGCACATGACCCAAGCCATGGTGTTTTCAATCGCATCATATGCATGTGAAAGCTGGGCAATGAATAAGGAAGACTGAAGAAGAATTGATGCCTTTGAATTGTGGTGTTGGCAAAGAATATTGAGTATACCATGAACTGCCAAAAGAACAAACAAATCTGTCTTGGAAGAAGTACAACCAGAATACTTCTTAGAAGCAAAGATGGCAAGAGCACGTCTCATACTTTGGACATTTTATCAGGAGGGGTCATTCCCTGGAGAAGGACAGCATGTTTGGTAAAGTAGAGGACCAGCTAAAAAGAGGAAGACCCTCAATGAGATGGATTGACACAGTAGCTGCAACAATGGGCTTAAGGATACCGATTATGAGGACGGCACAGGACAGTGTTTCGTTCTGTTGTACGTAGAGTCACTACGAGTCAGAATCGGCTTGATAGTACCTAACAACAACAACGTTCGTACTTCCCAATTTCAAAACTTAACACAAAACAATTGTATTCAAGGAAGTGTGTTACTGGCATGAGGATAGACCTACAGACTGACAGGATAAAATTGTGAGTACAGAAATAAAGTCATGTGTCCATGGTCAACTGACATTTGACAAAGGTACCAAGAGAATTCAATGGTGGAAAGAATAGTCTTTTTGACAAATGGTGCTAGGATACTATATCCAGATGCAAAATAATGAAACTGGACCTCTACCCAGACCATACAAAAAATTAACTTAAAATGGATAAAATACTTAAATGTGTCTCAGGAAAACACAACATTCAGTGCAGTCAGAGAGACAGAGGCATAATATGCTGACCATGCTATCTAATTTTAATTTGGATTTCTAGACTAAAAGCTGTGTTTTGGGGAAAAAAATGTTTTCCCTCAGTGGTCTAATCAAGGATGTGAAACCATATATCCCTAGGGGTCTTAACCAAGTGACCATCTGCACCCCTTAAAATACATGTACTCAGGAAAAGTGCGGTCTGGGTGCTGTTGCCAACAAGATATTTTTGCAAGATACACAAAGAAAATACAGGTAACCATCTTGGGACAATGATGTAAGCATCCTTTGAAAACTATCTGTAATCACTAACTATACTATTGAGAATCAGTAATCAATCAGAATGTGATTATTACAATATTCATAGATTTTCTTGTAATTGCCCTCCATATATTTGGTTCCTCTTTTTGCCCTGTAAGAATGCTTGTATAATGAAACTGCCTCCAGACTACCTGGTTCCATTTTCAAAGGGCTACATCGTTCTCCAGTCGCAATTATTTTAAACCCTTAATAAACTTCTCTGCTTTAACTTGAAACAACACTCAAGCTTTTCTGAACAACATATGTAGGAGCTGAAAGTATAAAACTCTTCAAAGGACACATAGAAGCAATCTTTGTCACCTTGGATTAGGTAACCGTTTCCTAGATATAACTCCAAAAGCACAAGCAACAAAAGAAAAAGTATCTAAAATGGACATCATAAAAAGTAAAACTTTTATGCTTCAAAGGAGACCATCAAGAAAGTCAAAAGATCTCCCACAGAATGGGAGAAAATATTTATAAATTCTATATCTGATAAGAGACTGGTATTCAGAATATATAAAGGACTATTACAACTCAAAAACAAAAAGAGAAATAAGTTTTTTAAAAAATGGACAAAAGATCTGGACAGTTCTCCAAAGATGATATAAATACAAATGGGAAATAAGTACATGAAAAGATGCTCAACTTCATTAGCCATCAGGGAAATGCAAATCAAAACCACAATGAAATACTACTTCAGATTCACTGTAATAATAAAATCAGATAATAACAAGTGTTGGTGAGGATGTGAGGAAATTGGACCCTCATACACTGTTTTTTCCATACACTATTCTTCTTCATGCAGTCACTTTGTAAAACATCTGAGAGTTCCTTAAATATTTAAATACAGAGTTACAATATGATCCAGCATTTCCATTCCTAGGTATGAGAAATAAAAACAAATGAATACACAAAACTTGCACATGACTGTTCATGGTAGTATTATTCTCAATAGCTAAAAAGTAGAATCAACCCAAATATTCATCAACTAATAAATGGATAAATAAAATGTTCTACATCCATAACATGGAATATTATTGAGAAAAAAAAAAGAAATGAAATACTAATACATTCTACAATACAGATGAACACTAAGAACAGTCTGCTACATGAAAGAAGACAGTCACAAAGAAAGACATATCATCACATTTACATAAAATACCCAGAAAAGACAAATCTGTAAAAACAGAAAGCATGTTAGTGGTTACCCAGGGCTGAGAGCATGGGGATGTAAGGGGCGATAGTGAAGGCACTCGGTTTCTTTTGGAGGTAATGAAAATGTTCTAAAATTAACTGTGGTGATGACTTCACATATCTGAATATACTGAAATTTGTTGTATTTTATACTTGTTGTTAGTTGCCTTGAGACAGCCCCTGACTCGTGGCTACCCCATGTACCATGGAATGAAATGCTGCCTGATTATGCACCATCTCCACGATCAGTTACTGCTCCATTGGCTGATTTTCAGAAATAGATCACCAGGCCTTTCTTCCTAGCCCATCTTAGTCTGGACGCTCCAATGAAACCTCTTCTACATCACAGCAACACGTAAACCTCCGTGGGCAGATGAGTGGTGTCCACACATGAGGTGCATTGGCTGGGAACTGAACCCTAGTTTCCCACATAGAAGGCAGGAATCCTATCACCGAACCCCCAAAGCCTTCTATTTTACACTTAGATGGGTGAATTTCATGGTACATAAATTCTATCCCAACTGAAAATATAAAACCCTACAAATGAGATTGTGCTGAAGGTGCATAATTAGATACATTCGATATTTCAGAAACATTTTTCTAAGGTCTTAAACATTTTTATAGACCTTTGAAAACACTATCGAGACTACAGATGGGACTCTGCTGATGATGTATACTAAGGGAAGTAAACTTGCCTGTGGTCAAATTGAGGTTTTAGAGTCAGGGCGACTTGGCCTCAAGGGCCAGCTCTGCTACTTACTAACTGTGTGGTCTTGGGAAGGTTGCCAAATTGTTCTGTATCTCAGTGTCCTCAATTGTACAATGGAGAAAATACCACTTACCACAAAAAGTTATCAGAATTAAATGAAATTATATACATAGTCTATATAATTATTATATAATTTATATAAAATGCTTAGCATACTAATGGAAGAAAATATTTAGTTTGACTCTATTGTCATCATCATAATCATAATTATTGTTTAAATGTGTCTTTAAGGATTGATAGAACATATAGGCATGTTCTAGTCACGTAAGATGAGAATTCAAGGCAGAGATAACTACTTCAGCAAAAACATAGAGGTAGAACAACACTGGACACATTTGCAGAATCTTGAGTGATTCACTTTGCTTATAATGTATGATGTGTGAAGAGGAATAATGTATGGAGAAAACCTGAAAAAAAATTGCTCGTTATCAGGTTTTTGAAGGCAAAGCTTATCAAGTTAATTACTTATGAAGCAGCAGTGTAAGACTGTTTCTTACCCGTATTTGAATCCTCAGCACCTAGAAAAAAACAATCTTGACTTCAAGACTTATAAAGCTACAGTAATCATGATGGTGTGTTAACGGCATCAATATAACAATATATAGCAATGGAAGAGAATTGATGATCCAGAAATAGACCCACACATACATTTTCACTGAGTTTTTGGGAAAAGTTAAAAGGCAAGTCAGTAGGAAAAGGATAATCTTTCCAATGAATGGTACGAGAGCAAATGGATATTAATATGCATAAAAATTAACTTTTACCCATACCTCACACTATACACAAAAAAACAACTCAAAATGAACGACAGACCTAAATGTAAAACCTAAAATAATAAAACTCCTAGAAGAAAACGTAGGAGGAAGTCTTTGTTACTTCAGTTATACATATTTTCCTCAGGTATATCCCCCAAAAGTGTGATTCATAAAAGTGAAATTGAAGAAATTGTTGTTGTTCGTAGGTGCCATCGAGTCGGTTCCGACACATAGCGATCCTATGCACAACAGAATGAAACACTGCCCGGTCCTGCGCCATCCTTACAATCCTTGTTATGCTTGAGCTTATTGTTACAGCCACTGTGTCGATCCACCTCATTGAGGGTCTTCCTCTTTATCACTGACCCTGTACTCTGCCAAGCATGATGTCTTTCTCCAGGGACTGATCCCTCCTGACAACATGTCCAAAGTATGTAAGACGCAGTCTCTCAATCCTTGCCTCTAAGGAGCATTCTGGCTGCACTTCTTCCAAGACAGATTTGTTCATTCTTTTGGCGGTCCATGGTATATTCAATATTCTTCACCAATACCACAATTCAAAGGTGTCAACTCTTCTTCGGTCTTCCTTATTCATTGTCCAGCTTCCACATGCATATGATGTGATTGGAAATGCCATGGCTTGGGTCAGGCCCACCTTGGTCTTCAGGGTGACATTTTTGCTCTTCAACACTTTGAAGAGGTCCTTTGCAGCAGATTTGCCCAATGCAATGTGTCTTTTGACTTCTCGACTGACGCCTCCATGGCTGTTGATTGTGGATCCAAGTAAAATGAAATCCTTGACAACTTCAATCTTTTCTCCATTTATCCTGATGTTGCTCATTGGTCCAGTTGTGAGGATTTTTGTTTTCTTTATGTTGAGGTGTAATCCATACTGAAGGCTGTGGTCTTTGGACTTCATTAGTAAGTGCTTCAAGTCCTCTTCACTTTCAGCAAGCAAGGTTGTGTCATCTGCATAATGCAGGTTGTTAATGAGTCTTCCTCCAATCCTCATGCCCCGTTCTTCTTCATATAGTCCAGCGTCTCGGATTATTTGTTCAGCATACAGATTAAATGGGTATGATGAAAGAATACTACCCTGACGCACACCTTTCCTGACTTTACACCAATCAGTATCCCCTTGTTCTGTCTGAACAACTGCCTCTTGATCTATGTAAAGGTTCCTCATGAGCACAATTAAGTGTTCCGGAATTCCCATTCTTCACAGTGTTATCCATAGTTTGTTATGATCCACACAGTCAAATGCCTTTGCATAGTCAGTAAAACACAGGTAAACATCCTTCTGGTATTCTCTGCTTTCAGCCAGGATCCATCTGACATCAGCAATTATATCTCTGGTTCCACGTCCTCTTCTGAATCCGGCCTCAATTTCTGGCGGTTCCCTGTGGATATACTGCTGTAGCCACTTTTGAATGATCTTCAGCAAAATTTTGCTTGCATGTCATATTAATGATATTGTTCAATAATTTCCACATTTGGTTGGATCACCTTTCTTGGGAACAGGCATAAATATGGATCTCTTCCAGTCAGTTGGCCAGGAAGCTGTCTTCCATATTTCTTGGCATAGACGAGTGAGCACCTCCAGCACTGCATCCATTCATTGAAACATCTCAGTTGATATTCCATCAATTCCTGGAGCCTTGTTTTTCGCCGATGCAGCTTGGACTTCTTCCTTCAGTACCATCGGTTCCTGATCATATGCTGCCTCTTGAAATGGATGAACGTCAACTAATTCTTTTTGGTATAATGACTCTGTGCATTCCTTCCATCTTCTTTTGATGCTTCCTGCTTCATTTAATATTTTACCCATAGAATCCTTCACTACTGCAACTCAAGGCTTGAATTTTTTCTTCAGTTCTTCCAGCTTGAGAAACACCGAGTGTGTTCTTCCCTCTTGGGTTTCAATCTCCAGCTCTTTGCACATGTAATTATAATACTTTGTCTTCTCGAGCCACCTTTTGAAATATTCTGTTCAGTTCTTTTACTTCGTCATTTCTTCCTTTTGCTTTAGCTGCTTGAAGTTCGAGAGCAAGTTTCAGAGTCTCCTCTGACATCCACCTTGGTCTTTTCTTTCTTTCCAGTCTTTTCAGTGACCTCTGGCTTTCTTCATGTATAATGTCCTTGATGTCATTCCACAACTCATCTGGTCTTTGGTCATTAATGTTCAATGCCTCAAATCTATTCTTGAGGTGGTCTCTAAATTCGGGTGGGATATACTCAAGGTCGTATTTTGACTCTCGTGGACTTGCTCTGATTTTCTTCAGTTTCAGCTTGAACTTGCATATGAGCAATTGAAGGTCTGTTCCACAGTCAGCCCCGGCCTTGTTCTAACTGATGATGTAGAGCTTTTCCATTATCTCCTTCCACATATGCAGTTGATTTGGTTCCTGTGTGTTCCATCTGGCAAGGTCCATGTGTATAGTCGCCATTTATGTTGGTGAAAAAAAGTATTTTTTTTTCAAATTTCTATCCTTCAATCTCCAGCATTGTTTCTGTCACCAAGGCCATATTTTCCGACTACCAATCCTTCTTCTTTGTTTCCAACTTTCACATTCCAACCACCAGTAATTATCAATGCCTCCTGATTGTGTGTTTTATCAATTTCAGACTGCAGAAGCTGATAAAAATCTTCAATTTCTTCATCTTTGGCCTTAGTGGTTGGTGCATAAATTTGAATGATAGTTGTATTAACTGGACTTCCTTGTAGGTGTATGGGTGTTATCCTATCACTGACAGCATTGTACTTCAGGCTAAATCTTGAAATGCCCTTTTTGATGATGAATGCAACACCATTCCTCTTCAAGTTGTCATTCCCTGTGTAGTAAGACTATATGATTGTCCTATTCAAATGGCCAATATCAGTTCTTTTCAGATCACTAATGCCTAGTATATTGAAGTTTATGCATTCCATTTCATTTTTAATGATTTCCAGTTTTCCTAGATTCATACTTTGTACATTCCAAGTTCTGATTATTAATGGATGTTTGCAGCTGTTTCTTCTCATTTTGAGTCTTGCCACATCACAAACAAAGGTCCTGAAAGCATTACTGCATCCACATCATTAAAGTCAACTCCACTTTGAGGTGGCAGTTCTTCCCCAGTTATCTTTTGAGTACCTTTCCGCCTGGGGGCTCATCTTCCAGCACTATATTAGACAAGGTTCCTCTGCTATTCATAAGGTTTTCACTGGCTAATTCTTTTCAGAAATAGACTGCCGGACCCTTCTTTCTTGCCTGTCTTAGTCTGGAAACTCAGCTGAAATCTGTCCTCCAGGGGTGACCCTGCTGGTGTCTGAATACCGGTGGCATAGCTTCCAGCATCATAGCAACACAGAAGGCCCTACAGTATGACAAACTGCCAGACACTTGTGGGTCCATTTATTTAAGTCATCTTTATTCCCTTTCAGGAGTGTTTTATAATTTTCATTAAATTATAAAAATTTAAATCTTTTCCATCCCTGATTAAATTTATTCCTAAGTATTTTATTCTCTTAGATGCTAATGTACATGGAATCATTTCTCTAATTTTTCTTTCAGATTTCTTATTGCTGGTGTATAAAAAACCAACTGATTTTTGTTTGTTGACCTCATATTCTGCAACTGTACTAAATTCCTCTATTAGTACTGGAAGATTCTTTGTGTATTCTTTGAGATTTTCTATTAATCCCATCATGTCATCTGTGAGTAGAAATATTTTTACTTGTTCTTTTCCAATCTGGATATTTTTCTTTCTTTCTTTTTTTTTAATGTTTTAGTACTAAGACTTCTACTACAATATTGAACAAAAGTGGTAAGAGTGGGCACTCTTGCTCTTGATTTCAAGAGGAAAGCTTTCAATCTTTCTTCCTCCATTAAGTATAATGTTGGCTGTTAGTTTTTCATATATGCCTTCAGTCTTATTGAGGGATTTCCCTTCTATTCAAATTTTCTTGAAGGTTTTCATGAAAATGATTTTATCAAATGTTTTTTCTGCCTCCATAGAGGTGATCACATGGTTCTTGTCTTTTGTTCTATTGATGTGGTATATTATGTTTTTTGATTTTTCTAATGTTGAGGTATCCTTTCATTCCTGCAATAAATCCCACTTGATTATGGTGTATGGCTCTCTTAATGTGCTGTTTGATAAGGTTTGTTAATATTTTGTTGAGGATTTTTGAGTATATATTCACAAGTAATATTGGCCTATAGTATTCTTTTCTTGTGGTGTCTTTGGTCAGGGTTTAGGGATCAGGGTTATGTTTGTTTCATAGAATGAATTAGGGAATATTCCTTCCTTCTATTTCTTTTGGAAAAGTTTAAACAGGATTGTTATCAATTCATCTTTAAATGTTTGGTGGAATTCTCCAGTGAAGCCATTTGTTCCACGATTTTGTTGTTGTTGGGAGGTTTTTGATCACTGATTCAAGCTGTTTACCTGTTATAGGTTTGTTGAGACTTTCTGTTTCCTCATGAGTCAACTTCAGTAGGTTGTGTGCTTTTCAGAATTAGCCCATTTCATCTAGGTTTATCCATCTTGTTGCTGTACTGTTGTTCATAGTATTCTGTCACAATTCTCTTTATTTCTTTTGGTTCAGTGGTAATGTGTCCTTTTTCATTTCTTATTTTGATTATTTCCATCTTTTCTCTTTTTTTTTTCTTTGTCAGTCTAGCTAAAGGTTTGTCAATTTTACTGATCTTTTCAAAGAACAAAGTTCTGGTTTTATTCATTCTCTTTATTGTTTTTTCTGTTTTCCACTACATTTATTCTTTATCTGACCTTTGTTATTTCCTTTCTTCTGGTAGACTTTTCTTGGTAGACTTAGGCTTAGTTTGCTCCTCTCTAATTCCCCAAGTTGTAGAGGTAGGCTCTTGATTTGAAATCTTTCTTCTTTTTTCATATAGGCATTTATTGCTATGAGTTTTCCTCTGACAACTGCCTTTGCTGCATCCCACAAGTTTTGGTATGTTTTCCTTCATTTTCATTTGATTCTAAGAAATTTGTGATACCTCTTTTGATTTTTTTCCTTGACCCGTTGGTAGTTTAATAGTGCATTGTTTTATTTTCATATGTTCTTTATTTCATGTTCCAGTTTTTCTTTTTTTCTGTTATTGATTTCTTAGTTTCATTCTGTTATGGTCAGAGAAAATACTTTGCATGATTTTAAGCTTTTTAAATTTATTGAGCCTTGCTTTGTGACATAACTGTGGTCTGTCCTGGAAAATGATCGATGTACACTGAAGTAGAAAGCATATTGTGCTGTTTGTTGGGTAAAGTTTTCAATGTACGTCTGTTGAGTCTAGTTACTTAATACTGTCATTCAGGTTCTCTGTTAACTTGTTGATCTTCTTTCTAGATTTTCTACCCAATATTGATAGTGGTGTATTGAAATCTCCAACTTTTATTGTACTGCTGTCTATTTTTCCCTTCATTTCTGTCAGTGTTTTACTTTGTATATTTAGATGTATTGATCTTGGGTGAAAATATATTTATAATAGTTAAATCTTCTTTAAGAATTGACCCTTATGTAATTTTCATCTTTTCTCTTCTGAAAGATTTTGTATTAAATATAATGTTTTGATGTTAAGATTGCCACCCCAGTTCTCTTTTGTTTGTTATTTGCATGGAATATTGAAAGCAGTGGAACAAACAGACATATGTATACCAATGTTCATGGCAGCACTACTCAAAATAGCCAAAAAGTGGAAACAACCTAAATGCCTATCAATGGATAAATGGATAAACAAAATGTACATACATACAATGGAGTACTACTCAGCCAGACAGAGAAATGAAGTCTTATACATGTGACAACATGGATGGTGCATAAAGACATTATGTTGTATAACCTTACTTATATAAAAACACAAAAAGAGGCAAATATATAGAGACCAAAGTTTATTAGTGGTTATCAGGGGTAGGAGGGAGGAAAATGTTGCTGGGGGGTTATTGTTTATGGAGCACTGAGTTTCAGTTGACAGTCATGGAAATTTCACATTGATTATGGGTAGGGTTGCAAAACCGATTAATGTAATTACTGTCAATAAGCTGTACACCTGTAAAAGGATGAATTGGCAGTAGTTGTGTGATATATTTACAACAACATAAAAAGAGTAGCTGTTGAGGCTGCTTATGTACACCCAAATACCTTATGGGATTTGGTTCTTTGGTTGGGGGGGTGTAGCGTCATGGTTTCATAGGATATCCAAGTTAATTGGCCTAATATCATGTATAGTGCTTCTTTTCTACCTCCTAGTTTGTTGCATAGTGCTTGGGGTCTTAAAGTCTGTATGCAGCATCCAAGGTACAACAGTTGGTCTCTATTCACCTGGAGGAACATAGGAAGAAGAGAGTCAGGAATAGGAGGGGGAAATGGAATGTCTGGCTAATTGCCTCCTTGAATAACTGCCTCCTTTGCCATGAGACCAGAAGAACTGAAGGGTGCTCAGCTTCCATTACTGAACATTTTGTTAAAGATTCTATAGAAGAATCCTGATCAAAAGGGAGAAAATACAGTATGCAGTTTCAAATTCTCAAGGAATTCAGAATTTTGGAAACCATAGAGGCTGGATGAACCTCCAAAATTATTGCCTGAGATGATCATTAAACCGTAAACCAAAAATATCCCCTTAAGTCTTCTTAAACCAAGCTATAGTTTAGCTTAACTAGTAAAGAATGTCTGCCTTGGGCATTGTGCTCTTTTTAAGAACTATCTATATGGGATAAAACTGACAACAGCAACCTAAAAGATTAGATAGAAAACTTTCGGGATGGTGAGTTGATTTTAATGGAGGAGGAAAATTTGGAAAAGGAAGATGAGAATTGTTGCACAACTTGAAGAATGTAATCAGTGTCACTGAATTGTACATGTAGAAACTATTGAATTGGTGTATGTTCTGCTGTGTATATTCTCAATGACAACAAAAATACAATAAATTTTTAAAAAAAACCTAAGATTATGAAAAAAAGCTGCATACTGGGAGAAAATATTTACATGTAAATTACCTGATAAATGACTGATATCCAGAATATATAAAGAACTCTCAGAACTCAATAATACGAAAACAACCAACAAAAAAGGGGGAGGGACAGGATATTTGAGCAGATATTTCATCAAAGAAGATATATTGAAGAAGATATACTGATATTAAACTAGTGTATAAAAGTTTAAACAACATTGCTATTATGGAGATATCACTACACACCTTTTAGTATAGCTAAAATTAAAAACACTGACCATCTTAAACATTGTCAGTGTGGAGCAACTGGAAATCTCATAACCTGCTGGTAAGAATTTAAAACTGTAAAACCACTTTGCAAAGCACTCTGGCAATATCTTAAAATCTTATCCCTACCCCTGTTACATAATCCGGTTATCCCACTCATAGGTATTTACTCAAGAGAAATTAAAGCATATGTCATTTAAAGATTGTCATGTGAATATTCATAGCAGCTTTATTTATAGAAGCTCCAAACCAGAAGCAACTTAAATTTACATGAACTGATGAATGATAAACAAGTTATGGTATATTCATACAATGGAAACTACAAAGCAATAATAAAGAATAACTATAACACACACAAGGATGAATCTCAAAATAATCATGGTGAGAGAAGGAAGCCAGAAAAAATTCTACGCATTGCATGAATTCATTTATATAAAATTCTTGAAAATATAACCTCATTCAGAGCAACAAATTGCAAATTAGTGATGGCCTGAGGGCTGGCAAGGAAGAGAAGGTGAATGGGATTACTAAGGGATACAGAAAACTTTTCTAAGTGATAGATTGTATTATTTTGATTGCCATGATGGTTTCATAGGTGTATACATGGTCAAAACTTATTAAGTCGTACACTCTAAATACGTGCAGCTTAATGTATGTAAATTATACCTCACCTCAATAAAGCAATAAAGCTAGGAGCACTGGTGGCACAGTGGTTAAATGCTGCTAACCGAAAGTTCAGTGGTTCAAATCCACCAGCTGCTCCACGGGAGAAAAATGTGGCAGTCTACTTCTGTAAAGATTACAGCTTTGGAAACCCCACTGGGCAGTCCTATTCTGTCCTAAAGGGTAGGTATGAGTCTGAATCCCCTCAATGGCAATGGGTTTTCATTTTTTCAGTAAAGATATTTTTTTAAGAAACACTTTTTTTGACCAACACTTCAGTGTTTTGTATTCTGAATTTTGATTCCAAAATACAATTTTGTATTTTTGACAAATAATACTATATACTATACAGAAGGATGGGAGCGCTTGAGTTTCAATGCTGGATCAGGGAGAAGAAAGTCTGCGAGAGTCCAGTGAAGCGTAACTTCCAACAGTACTTCTGTGTTACGGATGGCTGAGAAACTGTCACCAGACTAGCACATAGAAATCAGAATGACCCAACAACTCTTGGAGAGAAGCTTGTGTTGATTCTACTGACTCTAACAGGCAAAGGCAAAAGTGATATTTGTCCTGTTGATAGGTTTTCTGCATCAAATAGACTCTTTTTATTCAGTACTGAAAGGACATCTCCTCTTATTACAAATCTTATCTATTAGTCAAGATTCCTTTTGAGTCCCATAAACCCATTGTAGTCGAGTTGATTCTTACTCGTTGCAACCCTATAAGACAGAGTACAACTGCCCCATAGGGTTTCCAAGGCTGTCAATCTTTGTGGAAACAGACTGCCACATCTTTCTCCCATGGAATTGCTGGTGGGTTCGAACCACTGATCTTTTGGTTAGTATCTGAGCACTTAACCACTGTGCCACCAGGGCTCCTTGAGTCCCATAATCCTCCATAAAGTACTGTGATGACTTAATCATAATCTTTTGACATTTTATTGAACCAAGAATTAGTTACACAAAGTTCAGCATTTGATTCAACTATAGTTATTTCATGGGCATCCTTTCCTTTCACTTCCTCAGGCTGTAAATTTTAGAGTTGTGTTGTCCAGTAAGGGTAGTCATGAACAACATGGCTATTTAGTTCATGAAATATGGCTAGGGACACATTTTAGAATGATAACATATTAAATATTTTGGGTTAAATTAAATATAGTGTTAAAATTAATTTTATCTTTTAACTTTTTTAATGTGGCTATAAGAAAATTTAAAATTATATGTGTGGTTTGCATTATATTTCTTTAGGGCAACGTTGATTTAGAGAGCAGAGAACCAGTGTTTTCTTCTATTTTCCATGGCATTGACACAGTGATGGAAATGTATTAGGCACTCAGTAAAAAGTTGTTAGGAATTGATAATAATTAATGTTAAATTTATTGAACACTTAATATGTTCCAACCAGTATATTAAATGTTTTGTGTAAGTTAACTTTTTGCTGTCTTATAAAGTATGTATTATTATCCTAATTTTAATGATAAAAAATAATAATAAAGCTCAGAAGAAGTAAGTTATTTTACCAGCTCTGCCCTTCACGATTGACCTGTACTGCCCTCCCAGTGGGTTGTTTAAGCCATATACACGTTGACAATAGTGACCTTCAATTTTTTAACATTATGGAGTACAACATGAAATATTGCAATGTTCAGAAATTCTAGAATATAAGTCAATTCCAAATATATTTACAATCCTTGATAATACCGTGTTACTGATGTATTCTAATAGCATTGGTCTAGTGCCCTTGTCTTATTATGTAGAGAAGGATAATGACATTAAGTTGAAGGCGGAAAACCAAATGTGCAAAATGTGTGAGTTGTAGTGTACAAAGTGATTATACATTAAAGGTCTAAAGCCAAAGATGCCCCTTGCCTGCTTTCTTGACCTGAACCACCTCCTCTTGCTTCCATTAAGGTATTATTTGCTTTTTATTTCTCTGTTCATCTATTTTCACTGAATTTTTCCTCACTGTTTTAATTTGCTTCGGGATGTTTTCTTTTTCTTTTCTCAGTTTGGGTTTCTGTTAAACCCTTTGCTGTCGAGTTGATTCTGATTCCTAGCGACCCTATAGGAGGGAGTAGAGCTTCCCTATACAGTTTCTAAGGAGCATCTGGGAGATTTGAACTGCTGAACTTTTGGTTAGCAGCCATAGCTCTTAACCACTACTCCACCAGGGTTTCCGGGTTTCTCTTAATGCTCAATTAATGGAGAAGAATGACAATACTCTCTTCAAATTATTGGCTTATTTCAATGTTGCAGCCAAATTACTTCTACGAAAATTAATACATCTCTGCAAATTAGAGCTAGCCTACAAATTTTGGTAAGATAAGAACTTAGAACAGGACTAAAAATAAATCTTGTATTGGGGCAGTAGACAGTACGCAGAGGTGCTAGAGAAGTGTCCTCCAGTATCTTTAAAAGTGCAGTAAAGGACAAAATGTGGACCTTGGGAAGTTAAACTAATTAAATTACAGTGGGAGTCAAAAAGAACAACCAGTTATCAAGAGCCTAACAGTGATATTACTACTTTTACAGAAGATAGCCAGCACAGGAAAAGCATGGGGTTCAGAGAAGGCCCATTTACATACTGTGAGCTCAGCACTGTCTCCGGGAGAGAGAGATACTAAACGTGCAGGAGAAGAACAATGTATTCACCAAAAGGAATTACTGGCTTTACTGGCTGTGGATAGGAAATATTTTACCGTGCCTGACAAAATAGTGTCACACCACTTCTTGGTATTTGGTACAGCAATTCTGTTTTTTTTTTAATTATCCTAAAGAAATAAATTACTATTTGTGAACATATATGTACAAGTTTCTTTACTGCAGTGTTCCTTGTAGTGTTAAAATGCCTCTCTCTATAGAGATAGATAGATGATAAGGAGATAGAGAGGTGGACAGGTAGAGAGGTAGAGAGAGAGACAGATACATAGGTAGAGTTATGTATATAAATACATGGATACATATATATATATCAGATAAATTTTACTTGAAGCCTTATATGATTTGGTATCCTACTCTGTATATGCATGATTATCAGCTCATGCGCCACAGCTTCCAGCTCAGAATTTAAATAAATTAAAAAAAAGCATGAACCAATTTTCCCTCTTCTAATTTTTTTTTTATTACATCTCAGAAATGTATTTTTAAAGTAGTAAACAGATACAATCAACATTTTATGCCTTTTAGGTCTCAGAATTGATTATTAGTTCACTAAAATTTTCAAATTTAAGTTTTTGCATATTCAAGATTTAGGAACGGGTATATATCATGAGTCTCTTACAGGTTATCTCAACTCCAAACACATATAGAATTTATTTAAGATGAAATGCCAATTTTTTCCCATGCGAAAAATAAAATAGTGTTTTCTATGCCTTAGTGAAAATTTTTCCTGCCAGAGGGGTATGAAAAGTTCAATATAGGTCTAAAAACTTTATTTAAAACCAAGATACAATTCTTCTTAACATAAAATACACTTTTCAAAAGAAGAATACAGTACACTATAGGATTTCACTTCTTATTTCTAAAGTAATAAATAAATAGGAAATATGCTCATTTGATCCTCCACTGTTTGTGGTCAGATTTTATTTCTTCCATTGGCAATTACAGTGCCATTGATAAATTGTTCAACCAAAATTTATTACGAATTCACTGTATGCCAGGTATTGCTTAGGTAAAGAGATAGAAATATAGCCATTGACTACACTAACCTCTCTAGTTTGTTTCTCAAACTAACAATAATATTAGTCAATTGTATAATTTTCTATACTTTAAGGGAAGGGGTCAAATTTTTAGTTCATATTAACTTTAAGTAAAAATTGGGTCTAACTATCAGTTTCACTTAGCATTTTTGCCATCCAATAACTTGTGATCAAACAACTTGCTAGCTTTCAAGTGCACTTTTCCTATCACTCAGTTCATGTGATACACTTTAACCATTGGGTCCTTATTGTGGTCATCATTCTCTAAGATTTTAGTAAATAAATTTCACTTACACATATACTCTAACTTACCCAAAACATTTTTGATTGTTTTCTATTTTTGGTTTTTCTGTGATAATATGTCTTTACATGTAATGTTGTTGTTGTATTTTTCTTACATTCAAGCCTTAAGTAAATTTTCAGACCTGATATTTAATTCAGTAGCTTCTCATATATGAGAACACATTCATAGAAAGTGTTTTTATTTGATTTAAACATTGTTAGCATTTCCTCTCATGAGAGACATTAAATAATATCATGCACAACTGCACAAAATATTTTTATACTTCTATAAACAAGTTTGCCAAAATCTAACATATGTTATGTGGTGTTTAATCCTCCAGAGGAACTAAAGGAACAAAACACTTCTGCTAAAATAATTAATAATCTGCAATAGAGACAACTGAAAACTTTTCTATCACAATAAGTCATATCCCACCACAGGTCAAATCCCAATACGTAACACTTAAAAAGTTTTAGTACACAGGAATTGAAATTAGAGTTTTTTTTTAAAAAAAAAAAGCTGTACATTTTTTTCTGGAGTCCATTAAAAAAATATTATGGGAAAATTAATTTTATACAAAATATCTTGACTTGTCTCTGAAGTCAATTAGTTACCCATTTTTAATACAGGTGCAAAAAATAAATCCCAGTAGACTGTACAAGACCAGTTTCATTTGTTATAGATAATTCAAGAGAGTGTGATGGGCAAAACACTTTAGAATGAAAGTATACTCTCACAGGTTAGTAAGAGACAATCACTTCGTCAAAAGGCCCCAAAGTAGAAACTTACGTGACAGTTTGGAGTAAAAAGTAGGAGGTCACTGTGTCTGAGTGTAGTCAGTAAGGTGGCTCGCAGTAGGAGATAGTGCATTCATAAGCCATTGCAAGACTTTGGCTTTTACTATGCATGGGTTGGGAAGATATTGAATGGTTTGATGTGGAGAATTGGCATTATGTGACTTACGTTTGAAAGTTCACATTTCTTGTTATCTAAAGCAGAGGGCAAGAGTTGAAGCTGAAAGCAGATAGACTATTTAGGATGGCAGTGGCTTGGACAATGATGCTAACAGAGGAGGTGGTAAAATGTAAGTAGGTTCTGGGTATCTTGTGAAGGTAAAACCAACAGGATTTGCTGATGGATTAAGGGTAGTTCATGAGAGAAATCAGGAGGATTTCAAGCTTTTTGGTCTGAGCAACCAGAAAGAGTTTCCATTTACTGAGGGGGGAAACAGCAGGTGGATCAGTTTAAGGGAACGATCAGACATTTATTTTAGTCAGAATAATTTAGAGATGTCTATTGGAGCCCTGGTGGTGCAGTGGTTAAGAGCTATGGATGCTAATCAAAAGATCGGCAGTTCAAATCCACCAGCTACTTCTTGGAAAACCTATGGGGCAGTTCTACTCTGTCTTATAGGGTCAATTTGAGTTGGAATCGACTCGACAGCAAGGTTTTTTTTTTAATGTATAGTTTTTATTTTTTAATTAATTTTTATTGTCCTTTAAGTGAAAGTTTACAAATCAGGTCAGTGTCTCATACAAAAATTTACATACACCTTGCTATACACTCCTAACTGCTCTCCCTCTAATGAGATAGCACGGTTCTCTCTCCTTGTGTCCATTCGGGTAGCTTCTGGCCCCCTCTACCCTATCATCTACCCTCCAGACTGGAGATGGCAACATCAACAAAATCTCATGTGTCTACTTGATCCAAGAAGCTCGTTCTTCACCAGTATCATTTTCCATCCCATATTCCAGTCCAATCCCTGTCTGAAAAGTTGGCTTTGGGAATGGTTCCTGTCTTGGGCTAACAGAAGGTCTGGGGACTGTGGCCTCCGGGGTCCTTCTAGTCCCAGTCTGACCACTAAGACTGGTCTTTTTATGAGAATATGGGGACTGCATCCCACTACCCTCCTGCTCCCTCAGGGGTTCTCTGTTGTGTTCCCTGTCAGGGCAGTCATCGGTTGTGGCCGGGCACCATCTAGTTCTTCTGGTCTCAGGCTGATGTAGTCTTTGTTTTATGTGGCCCTTTCTGTCTCTTAGGCTCATAATTACCTTGTGTCTTTGGTGTTCTTCATTCTTCCTTGCTCCAGGTGGGTTGAGATCAATTGATGCATCTTAGATGGCCTCTTGCTAGCGTTTAAGACCCCAGACGCCACTCTCCAAAGTGGGATGCAGAATGTTTTCATAATAGAATTATTATGCCAATTGACTTAGATGTCCCCTGAAACCATGGTCCTCAAACCTCTGCCCCTGCTACACTGGCCTTTGAAGCATTTAGTTTCTTCAGGAAACTTCTTTGCTTTTGATTTAGTCCAGTAGTGTTGACCTCTCCTGTATTGTGTATTGTCTTTCACTTCGCCTAAAATAAAACTTGTCTACTATCTAATTAGCGAATACCCCTCTACCTCCATCCCTCCCTCCCCCCTTTCACAACCATCAAAGAATATTTTCTTCTCTGTTTAAACTATTTCTCCAGTTCTTATAATAGAGGACTTATACAATATTTGTCCTTTTACAACTGACTAATTTCACTCAGGATAATGCCTTCCAGATTCCTCCATGTTATGAAATGTTTCACAGATTCCTCACTGTTCTCTTTCGATGCATAGTATTCCATTGTGTGAATATACCATAGTTTATTAATCCATTCATCCATTGATGGGCACCTTGGTTGCTTCCAAATTTTTGCTATTATAAACAGTGCTGCAATAAACATGGGTGTGCATATATCTGTTCATGTAAAGGCTCTTATTTCTCTAGGCTATAAAAAAAAAATTTTTTTTTTTTTTTTTATATTCCAAGGAGTGGGATTGATGGATCCTATGGTAGTTTTATTTCCAGCTTTTTGAGGAAGCACCAAATCTATTTCCAAAGTGGTTGTACATTTTACATTCCTACCAGCAGTGTATCAGTGCTTCAGTCTCTCCACAACCTCTCCAACATTTATTATTCTGTGTTTTTTGGATTAATGTCAACCTTGCTGGAGTGAGATGGAATCTCATTGTAGTTTTGATTTGCATTTCTCTAATGGCTAATGACCATGAGCATTTCATCATGTATCTGTTAGTAGGCCAAATGCCTTCTTTAGTGAAGTGCCTGTTCATATACTTTGCCCATTTTTTAATTGGGTTGTCTTTTGTAGTTGTTTTAGCAGAATCATGTAGATTTCAGAGATCAGGAGCTGACTGGCAATGTCATAGCTAAAAACTTTTTCCCAGTCTGTAGGTAGTCTTTTTACTCTTTTGGTGAAGTCTTTGGAGGAGCATAGGTGTTTGATTTTTAGGAGCTCCCAGTTATCCGGTTTCTCTTCTGCATTTTTAGTAATGTTTTCTAAAATGTTTATGCCCTGTATTTGGGCTCCTAAAGTTGTCCCTATTTTTTCTTCCATGATCTTTATCATTTTAGATTTTATGATTAGGTCTTTGATTGTTTTGAGATAGTTTTTGTGTATGGTGAGAGTTATGGGTATCCAGTTATGACAGCACCATTTGTTAAAAAGAGTGTCTTTTCCCTAATCAACTAACTTTGGGCCTTTGTCAAATATCAACTGCTCTTATGTGGATGGATTTATGTATGGACTCTCAATTCTGTTCCATCGGTCCATGTATCAGGCTGTTTTGACTACTGTGGCGGTATAATAGGTTCTAAAATCAGGTCGAGTGAGGCCTCCCACTGTGTTTTTTTTTTTTTTCAGTAATGCTTTACCTCTCCGGGGTCCCTTGCCCTTCCATAAGAAGTTGGTGATTTGTTTCTCCATCTCATTAAAAAATGTCATTGGAGCTAGGATCAGAATTGCATTATATTTATAGATGGCGTTTGGTAGAATAGACATTTTTACAATGTTAAGTCTTCCTATCCAAGAGCAAGGTATATTTTTCCTCTTATGTAGGTCTCTTTTGGTTTCTTGCAGTAGTGTCTTGTAGTTTTATTTTTATAGGTCTTTTATGTCTCTGGTAAGATTTATTCCTAAGTATTTTATCTTCTTGGGGGCTACTGTAAGTGGTATTGATTTGGTGATTTCCTCTTCGATGTTCTTTTTGTTGGTGTAGAGGAATCCAACTGATTTTTGTGTGTTTATCTTATATCCTGATAGTCTGCTGAACTCTTCTATTAGTTTCCATAGTTTTCTTGAGGATTCTTTAGAGTTTTCTGTGTATAAAATCATGTCATCTGCAAATAGAGATACTTTTACTTCTTCATGCCAATCTGGGTGCTTTTTATTTCTTTAAGTAGCATAATTGCTCTGCCTAGGACCTCCAGCTTAATGTTGAATAAGAGTGGTGATAAGGGTCATCCTTGTCTGGTTCCCATTCTCAAGGGGAATGCTTTCAGAATCTCTCTATTTAGAATGGTGTTGGCTGTTGGCTTTGTATAAATGTCCTTTATTATGTTGAGGAATTTTCCTTCTATTCCTGGTTTGCTGAGGGTTTTTATCATGAATCGGTGTTGGACTTTGTCAAATGCTTTTTCTGCATCAGTTGATAAAATCATGTGTTTTTTGTCTTTCATTTTATTTATATGGTTTATTATATTAATTGTTTTTCTAATGTTGAATCATCCCTGCATACTTGGTATGAATCCCACTTGGTCATGGTGAATTATTTTTTTTTGATATGCTGTTGAATTCTATGGGCTAGAATTTTGTTGAGGATTTTTGCATCTGAGTTCATGAGACATATAAACCCAGTGCCGTCAATGAGATATATAGGTCTGTAATTTTCTATTTTTGTGGTATCTTTACCTGGTTTTGGTATCAGAGATATGCCGGCTTCATAGAACGAGTTTGGGAGTATTCTGTCCTTTTCTATGCTCTGAAATACCTTTAGTAGTAGTGGTGTTACCTCTTCTTTGAAAGTCTTATAGAACTCTGCAGTGAAGCTGTCAGGTCCAGGGCTTTTTGTTGTTGTTGGGAGTTTTTGGATTACCTTTTCAATCTCTTTTTTTGTTATGGGTCTATTTAGTTGTCCCACCTCTGTTTGTGTTATTTTATGTAGGTAGTGTGTTTCTGGGAATTCATCCATTTCTTCTAAATTTTCAAATTTGTTATGGTACAATTTTTCGTATCAATCTGATATGATTCTTCTAATTTCTTCTGGGTCTGTTATGATATCACCCATCTCATTCCTTATTCAGGTTATTTGTTTTTCTTTTGTCAGTTTGGCCAAAGGTTTATCAATTTTGTTGATTTTTTCAGAGAACCAGCTTTTGGTCTTGTTAACTCTTTCAATTGTTTTTCTGTTCTCTAATTCATTTATTTCTGCTCTAATTTTTATTATTTGTTTTCTTCTGGTGCCTGATGGTTTCTTTTGTTGCTCTCTTTCTCTTTGTTCAAGTTGTAGAGACGGTTCTTTGATTTTGGCCCTTTCTTCTTTTTGTATGTGTGCGGTTATTGATATAAATTGGCCTCTGAGCGCTGCTTTCGCTGTGTTCCAAAGGTTCTGATAGGAAGTGTTTTCATTCTCATTGGATTCTTTGAATTTCTTTATTCCATCTTTAATGTCTTCTATAATCCAGTCGTTTTGGAGCAGGATATTGTTCAATTTCCAAGTGTTTGATTCCTTTTCCCTGTGGTTTTTGTTATTGATTTCTACTTTTATGGCCTTATGGTCAGAGAAGATGTTTTGTTATATTTCGATGTTGTGGATTATGCTAAGGCTTGCTTTATGACCTAATATGTGGTCTATTCTAGACAATGTTCCAAATGCACTAGAAAAGAAATTATACTTGGCTGCTGTTGGGTGGAGTGTTCTGTAAATGTCTATGAGGTCAATTTGCTTGATCGTGGTATTTAGATCTTCTATGTCTTTATTGAGCTTCTTTCTGGATGTCTTGTCCTTCACCGAAAGTGGTTTGTTGAAGTCCCCTACTATAATTGTGGAGCTATCTCACTTTTCAATGCTGTTAGAGTTTATGTATCTTGCGACCCTGTCTTTGGATGCATAAATATTTAATATGGTTATATCCACCTGGTGTATTGTCCCTTTAATCATTATATAGTGTCCTTGCTTGTCTTTCGAGGTGGATTTAACTTGAAAGTCTGTTTTGCTGGAAAGTAATACTGCCGCTCCTGCTCTTTTTTGATTGTTGTTTGCTTGATATATTTTTTCCATTCTTTGAGTTTTAGTTTGTTTGTGTCTCTAAGTCTAAGGCGTGTCTCTTGTAGGCAGCATATACACCAATCGTGGTTTTTTTTTTTATCAGTTCTGCCACTTCCTGTCTCTTTATTGATGCATTTAGTCCATTCACATTCAGCGTAATTATAGATAGGTATTTATGAGTTTAGAGCTGTCATTTTGATGTCTTTTTTTGTGTGTTCTTTACTGTTTTTCTCCCACTTAATTTTTTGTGTTGAGTGGTTTTTATGTGTTGTCTTTTCCTCTTATTCATTGTGTTGATTTTGTTTCTGCTGAGTCTTTTTTTATTTTCTTGTATTTTTTTTTTGATTTTTAGGTTAGTTAGTCTCCTCTGAGTTTACCTCAATATATACCCCCATTTTTCTAAGTTTAAGCCTAACTTTTATTTCTTTATATTGCCTTGTCTTCCTCTTCATATGAAAGATCCATGACTACATTTGTAAGTCCTTCTTTATTGTTTCAATCTTATCTTCTTATACATAATATTGCTGTTTCTCTGTTTTGAGGTTTTTTTTTTTTTTAATCTTGATTTATTTTTGTGATTTCCCTGTCTGGGCTGACCTCTGATTGCTCTGTCCCGTATTCTAGTCTTGGGTTGGTATCTGATAATGTTGATCTTCTACCAAAGAAGTCCCTTTAGTATGTCTTTTAGTTTTGGCTTGGTTTTTATGAATTCCCTAAACTTCTGTTTATCTGGAAATGTCTTGATTTCACCTTCATATTTGAGAGACAGTTTTACTGGATTTTTTATTCATGGCTGGCAATTATTTTCCTTCAATACTTTTATATAAGTCATCCCATTGCCTTCTTACCTGCATGGTTTCTGCCGAGTAGTCTGAGCTTATTCTTATTGACTCTCCTTTGTAGGTGACTTTTCGTTTATCCCTCGCTGCTCTTAAAATTCTCTCTTTATCGTTAGTTTTGGGAAGTTTGAGTATAAAATGTCTCGGTGACTCTTGTTTAAAATCTATCTTATGTGGAGTTCGATGAGCATCTTGGATAGATATCTTCTCCTCTTTCACAATATCAAGGAATTTTTCTGCCAACAAATCTTCAACAATTCTCTCTGTATTTTCTGTTCTCCCTCTGTTCTGACACTACAATCACTCATAGATTATTTCTCTTGATAGAGTCCCACAAGATTGTTAAGGTTTCTTCATTTTTTTTAATTCTTTTAACTGATTTTTCTTCAAATATATTGGTGCCAAGTGCTTTATCTTCAAGCTCGCCAATTTTGCCTTCCACTTGCTCAGTTCTGCTCCTCTTAATTTCTATTGAATTGTCTACTTCTGTAATTTTAGTGTTAATCTTCTGAATTTCTGATTGGCATCTCTCTATGGATTCTTGCAGTTTATTAAATTTTTCATTATGTTCTTGGATAACCTTTTTAATTTCTTCAACTACTTTATCTGTGTGTTCTTTGGCTTGTTCTGCGTATTGGCTGACCTCCTTCCTTATCTCATTCTTGATGTCTTGAAGAGTTCTGTATATTAATCTTTTGAATTCTGCATGTGGTATTTCCAGGAAGCCACCTTCATCCAGAAGATCTGTTCATTCTTTGTTTTAAGAACTTGTTGAAGTGATCATGTTCTGTTACTTTATGTAACTTGATATTGACTGTTGTCTCCGAGCCATCTATAAGTTATCGTATTAGTTTATTTTGTGTTTGACTACTGTATCCTAGCTTATTGTTTTTTTATGTTTAGATATGCCCAAATGGGTTGTTTGAGTGAGCTAGCTTGATTATTTCCACCTTTGAAGCTCTGTCGTCCTGTCGCCAGATGACTAGAGCTGTTATCAGGTATATCAGTCAGGGAGTCCATTCACTTTTCTTGTATGAATTCTGCTCAGGTGTCCAGGTAGCTGATCATCAATTGTGTGGTACAGGCTCTGTCTTACAGTCTTAGAGGGGGAGGAGTGATTGTTATAGGTACCAGTATCTAATTACAGCAGGCGGTCACATTTTGAAAAAGGCAGGGGGCTGAGAACCATCCCCCGAATGTCTGTCAGGAAAGCATGTCCCTGTTTCCTAGAGCATACAGGTGGTTGTGCTCTGCAGACAGACCATGGGCACTGAATGGTTTCGGTTTTAGGGCTGGGAGGTACCAGTTATCCTTGGACCCCTGTTGTGTGTGGCTGGGTGAACTGAGTGGAGCAACCAGTCCTTATGCCCCTGATGTGGGTTGGTAAAAAAAAAAAAAGTAAGGACCCCGTTTAATAGGCAAAGCAATGTCAAACATCAAACATCCACCTCTCCACTGTGCAACTGAAATGGTTGGAGTTTGCCAACAAGGTCCTATTTACCTGAAATAGGCCCACACAGGCCTATGCAGAGGGGAAAGGTGTTCAAAGTCCATGGACCGTTTATACCTAGACAGGAGCCGCTTCTGTCCTGAGCTCCCCCAGTTAGTGGAGACGGCAAATTATCTTTTCCCCCAATTGTGAATTTATTCCTACTCCAAGGCTGAGAGGATGGCTCTGGGCATGCAACAGGACCTTTTGCAGGGTCAAGGACATCAACAGCCACTAAAGCCAGCTTGGGGCCTGGGGGCATGGTAAAATATACGCAAGTACTTAGCTTTTGCCAAGAGCGCAGTTCTCTGTTTCCGAAGGTGTAAGTAGGCTGTGCAGCTGGCTGCTTCTCCCTGAGGAAACTGTGGCTGTATGTTATCACCAGCTTGCCACAACCCCTCCCAGGAACAATGCTTGAGGGATCCCAGTGATTCAGGCTACTCATTTCACTTGTTTTTTCAGGTCTTTGTTGTAAGAGGGATCACAGGAAGCTTCTGGCTTTTCTGCCATCTTGGCCCTGCCTCTAAATCAAGTATTTTAATGGTAAAAGCCTTAGTATTTTTTCAAAACCATGTAGCTTTGTTTTGACCTAGGAATCTTATTCTAACGGAAGTCGGAACCCTTGCCCTTGAGGCAGATTATACCAAAAAATAAATTAACTCTTCAACCTAGTAATCAAAGAAAATTTTGTTATTTTAACAGTGAGAAACCCAACTCTTTGCTTTATATGTTATTTGAGAGTAAAAGTTCTTAAAAATGTCATAAACATCAAATTATAGTCAGATAGATAAAAGTTTTGATTATATCAAATCAATGTCTCACTTTAATAAATATTTTAAAGTTTGTCTTTTGTACAACCTTTCAAATGGCAATAATGAACATAGTTATCAGCAACTGTGTATATATATATATATATATATTTTCTCTGTGGTATGAAGAGTATAAATTTGGATATTAACTCAATTTAATAGCAGTAAGTCATGTAAAGATCTTGGAAATTGTCTTCTTTTTTAAAAAAACATATTTTATAAAATAACTAGCTTAAGTGACTTAGAAATATTTTGGTTTTAAGACTGACACATTATAGAACATAAAATTCTTTTTGGAAATATTTGGACTATTAAACTTACATAAATGTTTATTATTAAACAAATTGCATAATGTTATTTGGAAAAATATTGAAATCTAGCTTAATAATTTTTTTTTTAGCTTAATAATAGCATCCAGACATAAGAGATTATTATGTCTTTATAAACTTATCTTCTACTTTATAAACCAAAACCAAGCTGGTTGCCGTCGAGTTGATTCTGGCTAAAATTTTTTAATAGCCACCCTATAGGACAGAGTAGAACTGCCCCACAGATGGATTTGAACTGCTGATCTTTTGGTTAGCAGCCAAGCTCTTAACCACTGTGCCACCAGGACTCCTTTTTGCTTTTTGGCAGCCTCTAAAGAAGCTATTTAAAATAATTTATCTCTTTTAGAGGCATATATAACTACCCATTAAAATAAACAATTTATCCATTTTTAGTGCACTTTTCAAATATGTCGTTTATATTAAAGTTTCTTAGAATAATTATCAAAAAACCCAGGCACCAAAAACAATTTGTTTTGGAAGAGAAGAGACAGCCTTACGAAAAACAGTAATTTGGAGCCAGGCCCTTTAAATCAATAAACAGAAACTTAATCAAACATAGCTTTAGAGACAAGCTCTTAACACTTTGGTGACCCATTTATTTTCTGCTTTGAATTTTTTGTTGACACCATGTGTTTTCATTAATGGAAGCATGTTGTAGCATTGAGTGTGGCTGCATTTTGGTAGGTAATATGGATTTTTTTTTTTTGCCTCCTCCTAGTGGTATATATATATATAACAAATATGCTGCCCGCTAGGGTTTCTAAGGAGTGCCTGGTGGATTTGAACTGCTGACCTTTTGGTTAACATCCGTAGTACTTAACCTCTATGCCACCAGGGTTTCCATGGTACATATGAAGTACCACTAATTGTACACCTGAGTCCCCATTAGGGTCTGTTGTTACATATGTGTAACAAATAAAAATTTTCAAGATTTCTATTTTTCCTACCAAAAATTCAAACACCTCATACAATACCTTATAAAAACAGTAATTTGTGGCACACACTAGTTTCTTCAGTTTCAAACAGTGATAAAGGCCCCTGCCTTGTGGGAGCATGCACTGCCACTTAACCAATGTGCTATCAGGGCTCCTTAAACTAGAATTCAGGGGTCTCTATATTAAACCAAAATCAATTTGCTAAAAAATAAGTTGTTCATGTTGTATGGTATTATATAAACCTGTTTTTGGAGGTGGTCTCACAGACAAGTAAATTTGTTTAGTTTTTTTGTCATTGTTATTTTTCTTTTGTTTTATCCCTTCTTTCCCAGTGGTACCTATAGCAACTATGAACTTTTTCAGTGACAGCGTATACCCAAGGCAGACATTGTGTACTAGTTGAGCTAAACTATGGTTTGGTTTTAAGAAGACTACAGGGGATATTTTTTGTTTAAGGTTTAAAGATTATCTCAAGACAGTGGTTTAAGGGTTTCACCCAGCCTCTATGGCTCCAGAAAATGAGGATTCCTTAAGAATTTGAAATTCTGTTCTGTGTTTTCCACTTTTGATCAGGATACTTCTATAAAATCTTTGATCAAAATGTCCAGTAATGGTAGCTGGGCACCATCCAGTTTTTCTGGTCTCATGGTAAAAGACACAGCTGTTCATGGAGGCAATTAGCTACACTTTCCATTTCCTCCTCCTGTTATTGGCTCTCCTTCTTCCTCTATTGCTTCAGGTGAATAGAGACCATTTGCTGTACCTTGGATGGCTACATGCACGTTTTTAAGGCCCCATGAACTACACAACAAACTAGGAGGGGAACAAAACCATTATACATGATATGAGACCAGTTAACTGAAATGTTCCATGAAACCATGACCCTAGACCCCCAAATCAAAAAAATTAATCTCATGAGATGTTTGGTTATACATAAGCAGCCTCAGTAACTACTCTTTTTTTTTGTCATTGCTGTAAACGTATCTATCATGCAACATTTGCCAATTCAACTTTTTATGGGTGTAAAACTTATTGCCACCAATTACATTAATTGTGCAACCCTAACCTTCAACAATGCTATTTGCCATTGCTGTAAACTGAAACTCAGTGCTTCTTACTAATATTTTACTATTAGTCTCAATTTCCAATCATTTGAGGGTTCCAGTGTATTTGTATTTCTTTTAATGGCAGTTTTGTTTTATCTCATAAATATATCTTATTTGGAGCTTTTAGAGCAGGTGAAGAAATACTAACATCTTCTGAAACATCTTAGGAGGGTCCACTTTTCTAACACTAATAAAGTACATATAAATCAATCCAAGTAGAAAACAATCCAAGATTTTTACTTTATTCTGGAATAATACTCCCTCATATTCTTATTTTATAGTGACAACAAGCATATTATTTTCCTGTTGCTGCTTTAGCAAATAACCACAAACAGAAAAAAAGCATGTATTTATTTACTATTAAGTAATAATACATGCTTAATAGCTCAGTAAGTCAGAAATTCTAAAATCAGTGTGTAGGCAGGACTGTGTTCTTTCTCTAGGATGTATAGGAGATCAGTTTCCTTCCTTTTCCAGCTTCTAGAGGCTGCCTAGATTCCTTGGCTCATAGCCTTCTTCCTTTATGTTCAAAAGCAACATTGTACACCTTCAAAGCTCTCTCTGTCTCTCTCTTTCTGATCTTCACTTTCATCATTACATCTTCTTTCCTGCTTTTGTCATCATATCTTCTTCTTTGACTCTGACTCTCCTGCCTCCTTCTATATGGGCCCTTTAGATTACACTGGGGTCAACCAGTTAATACAGGGCAATATCCCCATGTTAGGATCCTTAACTTAATCACACCTTCGAAGTCCCTTTGCCATGTAAGGTAGCATATTCATGGGTTCTGGGCATTATGATGCAGGCATTTTAGGGGGAAGTCATTTTTCAGCCTACCACACACACACACACACATGCACATACATAGCTAGCTGTAGGTGGTAATTTTGCTATTGCCTGAAGCTATATGACACAGTAGCAATAAGTAGAGTCCATTGTCCAACCTTTGAGTTTACAAAGTGTTATGGATTGGATTGTGCTCCCCAAAATATGTGTTGGAATCCTAACATACCTGAGGAACAGGATTTTCTTTGTTGTGTTAATGAGACCATATCAGTGTAGGATGTGTCTTAAGCCTAATCACTTTGAGATATAAAAAAGAGCAGATTAGGTACAGAGACAGGCAAAAACACACTGGGGAAAACAGAAGCACATGAGAGTATTGCTAAAGCTACGGTTATGGAAGCTGAAACTAGAATCTTCCCCCAGGGCCAAAAGATAGATAGCTTTCCCCTAGAGCTGATTCCCTGAATTCAGACTTCTAACCTTCTAAACTGTAAGAAAATAAATTTCTCTTCTTTACAGTAACCCACTTGTAGTATTTGTGTTATAGCTGCACTAGGAAACTAAGACACAAAGGATAATTATTTGGGGGGGAAATCAGAGAGATAATGCATTCTCACCATTCTCATAAGGAGATGTTCTTTAATGTCTCTTCACAAACTTGGAAGTTCCAAGCCATGCAGTTAAGACTATGTGCAAGTGCAATGTGTGTGCATAGCAGGCCTATATCTAAGTTGTTTTTTCAGCTCTGCATCATAATAATTTTGCTTATTATTAAGGCATTTTTGACTGTGTTGTGACACCCTGATTTTATCACTATATAGGCTATCCAATAAAAATGAAACTGTTTTAATAGTCACTAAACTTTGGGCCCTAGAACCAAGAGCTAATAAAACACTTCAGTTATAATCAAAGATTAAAATTATTATCAAATATACCAAAAATTTCAGTGAAAATTAAATTTTGAAAGCAAACCCATTTTCTATTTATTATAAAAATGCCGAGTTCCAAAAGATGGAGTGTAGTTTTTTCCTGCTCCCAGTTGTCGTTGTTAGGTGCCATTGAGTCGACTCCTACTGATAGTGACCCTATGTACAACATAATGAAACCCTGACCGGTCCTGAACTATCCTCACAATTGTTGCTATGTTTGAACCCATTGTTGCAACTACTATGTCAATCAATCTCATTCAGACTCTTCCTCTTCTTCGCTAACCCTCTGCTTTACCAAGCATGATGCCCTTCTCCAGAGACTGTCCCCTTTTGATAACATGCCCAAAGTAAGTGAGACAAAGTCTGGCCATCCTAGCTTCTAAGGAACATTCTGGCTGTACTTCCAAGACAGACTTGTTCGTACTTCCAACAGCCCATGGTATAGTCAATATTCCTTACCAGCACCATAATTCAAATGCATCAAGTACTTCTTTGGTCTTCCTGGCTCATTGTTCAACTTTCACACCCCTGTCAGGAGATTAAATACCATGGCTTGGGTCACGCACATCTTAGTCCTTAAAGTGACATCTCTGCTTTTTAACACTTTAAAGAAGTCCTTTGCAGGAGATTTGCCCAACGCAATGTGCCGTTAAATTTCTTGACTAATATTGTTCAATAACTTCCATGTTCAGTGTGGTGTAGAGGAAAGAGTAAAAGCTTTGAAGTCAGAGAACTAGTTTTGATCTTTGCTGTGACCCCAGTCATGTGAGTATGGGAAAATTACTTAATTTCTCTAACCTCAGTTTCTATACAACAAGGGAGTTCAACTAGGTGTATGCTTTTCAAATGTTTTTACCATAATACATAGATTTGAGGTGTGGTCTAATATGACCGAAAGCCCAAACAAGCTGCCATTTTGCATTTGCAATGTGTCTCACACTGTTTCTACATTCAGGAGTGACAGTCAGCTAGCTGGTCTTCTAATAACTGCATCATGCAGTACCTCCATGCTTTTATGCTACAATCCACTAATCTGTTGGTTATCATCAGAAAGTTTTCAATATCATTCCAAGACCCTACTATTCCCTACACATCCATTAAAATCTAGAAAATAATTGAAATCTACCTAAAGAATAAGGAAAGGAGCATTCATCCTAAATATAACGTTTTAAATTACTGAAGGCCAAGTGAAATTGACACCAAATGATGTCATACCGTGCTTATCATGTCAGTTTGTGTGTTGCTTGTTTATCACTGACTAATTCTGTTAAGGACACTGGATTAGATGATCTTTAATGTTTCAATTTCAAAATTCATAAGTCTTTGATTTCCATAAGTCTTAGATAATAGAAACCACACAGCTGTTCAAGTGTAAAGTATTATTGTTATTATTATAATCATAACTGAATGCTCCTCAGATTGACTATTTACAGCTTGCCATCTCATGTCAACATCCATGAGTAACCACAGCTTGATACAAAGTACAAGATTTAAGATCTCTTGAAACTGGAAAGAATTTGGATTACATCAGTTATGCGAGATGTCAAGGAATTTTGGTGCATGGGCTTATAATTATTGAAACTGACAAAATTCTAAAGTCTTGCCAGAATTTTGCCAAGTAAACAATAAATTCATTTTATATTCTCTAAAACTTGCAAGAGTAGAGCAAAAAGAAACAGAAATATAACATGTATCTAAAAAAAAAAAGTGTAATTTCAAATACAGAGAGGAAAATCACTCTACACCTTTGAATATCATTTAAAGGTTAAATTAAAAGTCCTTCTATGAGAAAGGGCTGAGAATAAATGAAGGTAGGCTGAAGGTACTTCTAGTATGGAGGAAATAATAGCTAAGGCAACAGATCCTTCAGATATTATGCCTGTAGCAGTTAAAAGAGAAGATGTGCCCAGAATACTTTTCTTAAAATTTAATACATTGTAGAGAAAGAAACATTTGTTTTGCTCTTCTTCAGTGAATCAAAAGAAGAATTCATTTAAAAAGTATTGAGGAAAAACCCTATTCAAACCCAAAATAAGTGTCTTTAAGACTTTTGAGAAAATAACAAGAGTAGGAGTTTTTTGAGAACTACATCTACAGTGAGTCTTTTACATTATTTATATACCACAGAGCATCAGACTACTATGTCTCAATGCTTTGAGTTGAGAACAGCCAACATCATAACAGTATTTTGTAAAAGATATTTATATTTCATTTTTATGCAACCCATCTATAAATCCCATTTATTATTTTTTATGAAACGCTCTCCAATTGTGACAGAATATTCTATTCTTAAGGACTAGCTGTCATTGCTTTATTATCAGCATTTAAGGAAAGGAAAAGGTTCTTATGAGATACAATTTTTTGTAAATAACTCTCAGTCTCCTAAATATATGTCTTTGGACAAGCTAAAGGGTGGCAAGCTATTGTGGCGTACCTGACAGAATAATAGAATTCAATAAATAGTCCTGAGGCCTACTGTCTCCGAGGCTGCCACTGAAACTGAAGGGGGGCACAAAATAAAGAAGAAGAACTTATATGTATTGGATATTTTCATATTTATCAGGAACTGTCCTAAATTCTTTAAATATGTTATCCCATTTAATCTTCAAGGCACTCTATGAGGAGGGTTCCATTTTTATTTATACTTTACAGCTGATAAAAAAGGAGATATGCAGAAAGGTAAACCGATAGGATAAACAGTGAAGCCTAACTTTAATAGACAACCTGATTCTACAGTCTATATGATTAATCACTTTGTCTTACTATTTCTCACTAACCAAAAAGGACCTCTGACTTTAAGAAATATTAAGAATGTAGTAGGCATGCTAATGAGTGAATATACAAGTATAATAAAGCAAGGCTTATTCGTCCAACAAGCATCAGCTAAATGCCTTCTATGTACCTAACACCACTCTTGCCATTAGAGATGGGAAAGTGACAATAAAT
Organism: Elephas maximus indicus; assembly: GCF_024166365.1. Classification (NCBI taxonomy): domain Eukaryota; kingdom Metazoa; phylum Chordata; class Mammalia; order Proboscidea; family Elephantidae; genus Elephas; species Elephas maximus. Next base: position 77,505,178 of record NC_064846.1, on the reverse strand, counting down.
AAATAAATACTCTGCCCTCAAGGAGCTTACGTTATAGTAGGATAGACAAAAAGTAAATAATAGACATAATAAACAAGTTTTTTGAATGTGACAAACATGGAAAAAAAAAATTTAATAGGGCAAGGAGAATAGAAAGTGTCAGGGTGGGGGAAGGAATCACAGTTTTATTTTGGGTGATCATGGCTACCCTCACTTAAAAGGTGGAGATTGAACCAATACTCAAAAGAGTTAAAGGAGTTATCTCATATATTGTGTTGATATCTGAGGTAAGTGTAGAACATTTTAAGGATTTTGACTTTTATTTTAAGCAAGAGGACTTTTATTTTGTAAGCTTTCAATAGATATGACGTGATCTGATTTAGAGTTTTAAAAGATCATTCTGGATGCTCTGTCTAAAATAGATTATTATTATTATGGGGTAAAAGATAGAAGCAGGAGAAATAGCTAGGAGACTACTGTGGTAATCTAGATTAAAGATGATGATGGCTTGGACAAAGATGATAGTGGAGAGGTGGTGAAAAGTGGATAGATTCTGGATATATTTTGCAGATAAACCCAATAGGATTAAATGATAGATTGTATATGGGTTGAGAAAAAGAGAGGCTGATTCTTTACAAATTATCGAGTCAAAATTTAACTCTCTGTCTGGAAAGATAAATATAATTGGTAAACCTCTAGCTAGCTTGATTAAGAAGGAAAGAGAGAAAACAAAAATTACAAATATCAGAAATCACAGAGGGGACATCACTACAAATCTTTTACACATGAAAAATGATAAGAGAATATTACAAGTAATTTCATGCAAATAAATTTATTAACTTAAATGAAATGGACAAGCTCCTTGAAAGACAAAAATATGCAACTGATGCAAGAAGAGAAAAAAAAAATTGAAAAGCCTTCTGTCAATTAAATAAATTTAATGCACCATTAAAAAACTTTCTAAAAAGAAAATTTCAGGCACTAACGTCTTCTTCATTGGTAGATTTTATCAATTACTTAAGAACAAGTAATACCAATCATATACAAATTCGGAAAATACATAAGAAAAAAAGCACTTTTTAATGAATGCTGCCTTTCTACAGAACACTTTTGAGAGTTCGCCCTTTGTGGAATGCTTTATTACGATTATGCTCTCCCTCTCCCAGACGAGCAGAAACCTGGAGTCCTATGTCCAGAGTCGTTTGGAAAACACCGTGGATCTTGCCTGAACATAGAGGTGCAACAGAGTTGGACTGAGAGGGGTTGACTGTGGAGTCAAGGTGCGGTGCAATGAATTACTTAATATGGCCCTTCTAGCCATGGTCTTTGTGACTCACATACAATGATTGAGTGAGACTATGCAAATAAAGTATATGGAACCTGTGATTGTTTGGGTTATGTGTCAACTTGGCTAGGCTATGATTTGTAGTATTATATGGTTATCCTCCATTTTATATGTTGTAAATGCTAACCTCTACATATTAATGAGGCAGGATTGGTGTGAGGTGTATATTGAGTCACAGACCTCCAGGAAGGCATGACTCAAGTCCCACCCTTACTCAAGTCACGCCCTTCCCTGAGGTGTGGCCTGCATCCAAGGTATACATGTCGATGCCCTATTGGACTCTCTTTGCATTTGATTCCACATTCAGTTTGTGGTCATCTAACCTCCGGTTCTTGGGACTTGAGCCAGCAGCCTACCTTCTGACCTGCCAATTCTGGGATTCTCCAGCCTCGACAGCCATCTGACCTGATTTGCCAGCTTCCACAACCTAGTGAGCCAGCAGCCTGTGGTCTGAGTTGCCGATTGGGGTTCTTCAGCCCCTGCAGCCACGTGGGTTGGGAGAAGTCTATGCCCAACCCACGGATTTGGGACTTGCAAGCCTCCACAACAGTGTGAGCCATTTCCTTTATATGGTTTGTGAGTTCTGTGAGACACTGCAGTGAATTACGAAACCCAAAGATGGGAGAGTGAGCTCTGAGGAGAGGAGGAGTAATTGATGTTAGAGGTGATGGAGTAGTGTAGCAGTTTGGAAAAGTTGGACATTTAGAACGTCTTTAACCTCATAGGAACCAGCTTTGTGCTGATCCTTATAAAATAAATTATTCATTTACAAGGATAACTAGAAAGACAGGATTCAAGAGAGAAAAGGGAAAGTAAGGCCATGCAAGCACTCATTGAATTTAAACAATTAGACAGGTAAAGTGAAATAAAATGGGAATCAGGAAAAGGCAAAATGACTAAAAAGAACAGTTTGAGAGGTAGGGGCTGGGAAAATTTCTAGAGCAGGAGCTTAGCCTTGAAGGTTTTATGGGCTGTAGGTGGAGATAGGGGTAATGGAGGTCAGGGTCTGTCTCAGACAATAGGACTTAAAATGCTAAATTATAGTGGCCTATTTACATTGTCATTTTCTTCTCTAGACTGAGATCCTTGAGAGAAAATAACTTACTTTAGTTCTTCTGCATATATCTAGGACCCAGCACCGTGCATGGCACATGGTAGGTCCTCAGTGAACTTATTGTTCAATAAACACATGCAAGACAGAATGAATGATGACCCGATGAATGAAGTGCAAAATATTTCATTCCACTGTTTCAGTCATTTACTGTATTTGCAAAAGTTCAGCAGAGGAATCATTATTCATTTAAAAGCATCATACAAAGAATTAGAATCAGTTAAAAAAAAGAAGCATTTTCAAAAATACCTTCAAATTAATGAAAACACGTTTATATGGTGACTCTGCTTGCACATTCTTCTACTCAATGTTTATCTTATTTTTCTTCCAAAAAAAGCTTTTAACTCCAGTTATTTGGTTAATTTGTTTCACATTCTACGCACTACATTAACTAGCTAAGACAGACAACGTGATGGTTCTTTCCTTTGCTATGCTATACTACCAATGGTAAAAACTGGCAGAAGTAAGGAAACCTGTGAATGATATTCCCTTCATATAGGCAAGACAACTCAGTCTTCCCTGTCCATTTTTACTTAAAAAATCAAACTATTAATTTACTGCACAAATGGCTATGTGAAATAAGTCTCCCAACATAAATACTTCCATTTTATTTATATACTTATTAAAAAAGCAAGCCATTTACTAAGTAAAAGTACCTTTGCTTATATGTAACAACCCACAGGGAAACAAATAGATATGGCTGCACATTGGTCTTTCAAATATGAAATGCTAATTGTATATAGTAGTAAAATAGAAAGCAATAATCCTACCAAACAAAACTCTTTTCATTTCCGATGTCAACAGCCAACTATTACCTTACTACATATTTTTAATGATATAAACTGTGTAAATACTAACTCCAAGTGCCTTCCCACATGTGACTGCTGGCCTTTCAAGTGTCAACATCAAATGGATACTGCCCAAATGACCATTCACGCTGTGAAGGGAAAGGAGGTTTTGAATGAAAAACGACCTTCCACTTCTATCCCAACCAAATAAAAAAAATGCTATGACATTAATTGGAAGTGATTTCATGGGTAGATGGTGAAACATTGGAGCAAGTTGATAATCAGTAATAAAAATAAAATAATATCAGATTACCTTAAAATCTAATTAATATAATGAGTCAAATGTAAAAAAAAAAAAAAAAGGAACCATAAAAAAACTAGAAGGAAATAGAAAAGAACTTTTTTTTTCTAATGACAGAGTAGAAAAGAGCTTTATAAAGCATGCCCAAAATAAGTAAGTACATTAATTATTTAATTAACATGGCTATATTTATTTATTTTTGTCTGATGCAAAACAATAAGGTGGTAAGTATTAAATTCAGGAAAAATACTTAATGAGTTGGAAACTAAAATTGAATACTCAATTTTGCAATTGATGGGGAAATTAAATTTTTGGATGGGCATTATTTTAAGTTAGGTTATCTCAAAAGTAGACTCTGAAACAGAGATTTGGTTGCAAGTAGTTTATTTGGGAGATAATCACAGGAAGCACTGTGAGGGAGGGAAATGGAAAGAGAAGGAAGTGAAATCAATAATGCCAGGAATAAGCAAATTACCAAGGTGTACAATTGGGTTTTCTCACTGGAGGTCCTTTGGGATATTGTCTAGAATATTTCTCAGAGTTATCACGCTGAGGAGTGAGAAAGCTGGGATGTTTATCCATTAAGTTTTATGCACCATTGGTTGAGGATTTTCTGGGGCTTTAACTCCTGGACATCCTCTGGCTTGTCCTATGCCTAGGCCAAGCATGCTTCTATAGTCAGATAATTCTATGAAGTAGATATTATAAATGGTCCCCACTTGCTGATAAAAAAAAATTGAGGCAAAGATAGGTTAAATGGTGGACCCAATACCACATAGCTGAAAATTTTTATAGCCCAGGATTGTATTTATATTTTGACCTCAGAGTCTGTGTTCTGAAATACTCTTTTAATTAAATAGTTTGATATTGGTGTATGAATGGACAGATGAATCAATGGAACAAAATAAATTCCAGAAATAGTTTCAGAATCCTTCAAAATGTTTATCATAAAATAAATTTGTCATTTCAAATCAAAGAGAAAAAGAAAAATTATTCAATTATGATGTTGGGACAATTTGGTAAACAGGAAGAAAAATAAAATAATATTGGATCCTTGCCTGCTTTACCTATGTCTTAGGTATCTAGTGCTATTATAACAGAAATACCACAAGTGAATGGCTTTAACAGAGAGATATTTATTCTTTCACAGTCTAAGAGGCTAGAAGTCCAAATTCAGGGCATCAGCTCCAGGGAAGGCATTCTTTCTCTGTCGGTTCTGTGTGAAGGTCCTTGTCATCAAACTTCCCCTGGTCAAGGAGTTTCTCAGGCACAGGGACCCGGAGTCCAAAGGATGTGCTCTCCTCTCAGTGCTGCTTTCTTGGTGGTATGAGGTCCCCATGTCTCTCCACTCGCTTCTCTCTTTTATATCTCAAAAGGGATTGGCTTAAGACACAACCTAATCTTGTAGATTGAGTCATGCGTCATTAACATAACTGCCTCTAATCCTACCTCATTAACATCACAGAGGTAGGATCCACAATGCACAGGAAAATCACATCAGATGACAAAATGGTGGACAGTCACACAATATTGGGAATCATGGCTTAGTCAAGTTGACACATATTTGTAGGGGACACAATTCAATCCATGACAACCTCCAAATTCATTCTAGTTGGATTAAAGAATCAAATGTAAAAAAAAAGTGGGAACATAAAAGTACCAGAAAGAAAGAGATTTTTTTTTCTCCAATCTCAGAATGGAAACCAAACAAAACAAAACCCAGTGCCGTTGAGTCGATTCCTACTTATAGCGACCCTACAAGACAGAGTAGAGTTTCAAAGGAGCCCCTGGTGGATTCGAACTGCTGACCCTTTGGTTAGCAGCCGTAGCACTTAACCACTACACCACCAGGGTTTATAAAACATGCGAAAAATAAATGAATGGATTAATGAATTAACTAATTTAATGAGATGCAAATAACCAGAAGCTTTAGAAGAAAAGCCTAATAAGTTTGACTGCATAATCATTAATACTTTCTCCATGATAAACACACACCCACACCCACACATACTCTCTCTCTATATATATATCTATATACACATATATACCTAAAGTCAAAATAAAAAAAAACGGGAAGATATTTGTAATGTATATGTCAGACACAGGCTTAATTCTGTCATATGTGAATAGTTCTTACAAATCAACAACCCATCAGAAAAATCAATAATGGGCAAAGATTAAAAAATGCTCACAGAAAAAGATACAAACAACTTTTAAATATATAAAAATGAACATAATCATCACTTAGAACACACTATATTCAAATTAAAACTAAAATGAATAACTACTTTTTACTTACTAGGTTATTGGAGATAAAAGATGAAATGTTTTATGGTATACTGTTGATGAAGATGTGGGAGGAAATGAACTTAAGTATTTCTGGTGAAAGTATAATTTGTGTAACCTGTTTTGAGGCCATTGTGATTTTGGCTATAAAAATGAAAAATACATGTACCATTTGATCCACCAAATCCATTTCCAGAATTTCAGAATTTCTATTGACATTTTTAATATATTAAATCTTTCTATCCAAGGACATGGTATGTCTTTCCATTATCCTAGTTCTTGTCTTATGTATTTCACTAAGCTTTTTATGGTTTTCTTCATAGACACTCTGTGTCTTCATTGTTATATTTATTCCCAAATATTTTTTGGTTATGCTGCTCTTATGAATGGAATTTTCTCAATTTGCTTTTTTAGATGCTTATTGCTGTATTGGGGCCCTAGTGGTGCAGTGGTGAAAAGCTTGGCTGCTGACCAAATGGTCAGCAGTGCCAGTCCACCAGCTATTCTTTGGAAATCCTATGGGGAGGTTCTACTCTGTCTTAAAGTGTCACCATGAGTCGAAATCGACTCGAGGGCAACAAGTTTGGCTTTGGGCTTTTTTTTTTTTTTGGTTATTTCTGTAATAGAAAAAAAAAGTCTCCATCGATGACATGAATTGCAGTGGAGCCCCAGAACTTTGCATACTTTGAAAAAACTGCTCCTTCCCTAACCTCCGCATTTGTTTCTTTAAGAACCAAGACAAAGCTCCAGGCTTTTTCATGCTCTGGAATTTACCAGGGACTCCCAATGATCCAGATGCTCTGGATAAAAGTACTGCTCTCCAGGCCTCCATTTTGGGGAGGGGGTAGTGCCTGGAAACACTGCATGCTACTGGCAAGACTCCTGCCCCTTCCTTCACATCCTCTACACTCACACTGGTGCCACAACTATCTGCTTTGACACCATCAAGACTATTTTGTTTCAATAAAATCTTTCAAAATTGAACATATCTGGAAGATAACAAATAATTAATGACAGGAGAGGAACTGAGTAACAAAATAGACAGACTTAACAAAGGCATAGACTCTTATATCACTTGAATAGAGAGTCTAATATTTTTTCTTAGGTCTGTAGAACAGTTGCAAAACCAATTGTGGGCTTAACCACAAAGAAAATCTTAACATATTATGAAAGTAGAGATTGTGTAGGCCGTATTCTATAAATACAATTCAATGTAACTGGAAATAAGTAATTGAAAAGTGACCAAAGCAAACTTTTATTCCTTATTGGAAGTTAAAAGAAACATGTTCCAGGAGAAAACATGGATCACAAAGGAAATCAAAAGAAAATTTTCAGACCAACTAGGAAGTAATGTAAAAGAGATTGCTTCTTACTGAAACTTACTGGAAGAATTGACAGCTGCACTGAGAGAAAATCTATGCTTAAATGCCTTTATTTTTAAGAAGAAAGATGAAAAATAACCAAGTATGTTTTGTCTTGCCTATACAGGGTCACTATGACTCAGAATCGACTTGATGGAAAACAACAATATACATATTATTTAGCATTTGGTTAGTTAATATGTTAGAACTGGGAAATCTTTACATGGTATCCATGGATCAGTCTATTGATGGGCTTTGGGGATTTTTGTGAATTCCATGAAACTGAATACAATTTTTTTTCTAGAAGGTCTATTATTTTATCAGATTCTCAAAGGAGTTCACGGTATAGTATTTTCTTAGACCTCAAGTTGTTGTTTTTTGTTTTTAGATTCTTCATAATTAACTGAAATGATTATCCTATCCTTAACTGATGATCCCAAAATAGTATCCAGATAGTCTCTTTAAATTATCTCACTGTATTCCTAAATGCAAGGCCCCCTGAGAGGTGCAAGCTCTTTGTGCTCAACTACTATCTACTAACCTAAAAGTTGACTGGCCGAACCCCTCCTCCAGTGACAGAAGGAAGACCTGGTGATCTGCTTCCGTAAAGATTATAGGCAAGGAAACCCCATGGAGCAGTTCTACTCTGTAACACATGGGGTTGCCATGAGTAGGACTTAACTTGATGGCAACGGATTTGGTTTTGGTACTTAAATATAGTTAGAATCATCTCTGACATTCAGCAAAAAGGCTGCTTGATTTAAATTTATTTTTTCTATTCATTGATTTAGCAATCTGAAAGGAATAGGGGAGAATGTTAGGATCATTAATAAGATCAACTTCAAATATTTTTTTTTTTCTGGTTGAATCTCTCTGGACACATTTCAAGTGTTCTAACACTACGTCTATCTTAATTTTTTTTTTATCACTGTTCAAGTCCCTGAACATCCAGATCAACTAGTAAGTACTGCCCAATTCTCCTTCCAGGGAAAAATGACAGTGAAACGTACCATTCACTTTTATGCCAGCTGGGAGACTATCTTTCCTCACTGTCTTTCAAGGCCACTTCAGAGTGGGACTTTAATGGTACAGCAATGTACTCCCAGCTGGTTGCAGCCTATTGTACATTGTCATTTATAAGCAAGGTTTCAATGCATTCAATTTGTCATTGAGAACTCTCTATGAGGCTATAGGAACGGGTGGGGTGTGTGACCGCAGTATAGTAGGATTGGGCACACCAGTAGTGAAACCAAACTACTCATAAGCTGGTGCTTTCAGGACCAACTTGAATGTAGTCAGATATATACGACTTCAGTTTGGAGCTCCTGATGCACAACATGGTCACCTGATGTTCCATGTCTAGGCATTCAGTCTCTACTAGGGCATTGTGACAAGATAAGAGCTGATTCCCCATAGGAAAATAATTAAATGCCAAATAGGATGTGGCTTTCTTCCAAAATTTTGGGGATTTGAGCTGTAACTCATCAACCTGGGTATGCTACAAGATTTATACAGCATCCTGTACTGCCACAGACTCTTTGATTATCACACATAGTCTCACCATCTTTGCTTCTAAAGACCATTCTAGTTGTAGTTCTTCCAAGACAGATTTGTTCATTCTTTTGGTAGTCCATGGTATGTTCAGTATTCTTCACCAATACCACAATTCAAAGGCATCAATTCTATACTTCAGTCTTCCTTATTCATTGTCCGGTTTTTACATCCATATGAAGCGACTGAAAAACCCCGTGGCTTCAGTCAGGCGCACCTTAGTCTTTAAGGTGACATCTTTGCTTTTCAGAGCTTTAAAGAGGTCTTTTGCAACAGATTTGCCCAATGCAACGAGTCTTTTGATTTCTTGACTGCTGGTTCCAGAGGTGTTGGTTTTGGATCCAAGTAAAATGAAATCCTTGACAACTTCAATCTTTTCTCCGTTTATCATGAAGTTGCTTATTGGTCCAGTTGGGAGGATTTTTATTTTCTTAAAAAAAAAAAAAATTTTATTTTTTTATTTTTTTATGTTGGGTTGTAATCCATACTGAGGGCTGTGGTCTTTGAACTTCAGCAATAAGTGCTTCAGGCCCTCTTCTCTTTCAGCAAGCAAGTTTGGGTCATCTGCTAATGAGTCTTCCTCCATTCCTGATGCCCTGTTCTTCATATAGTCAGCTTCTCTGATTATTTGCTCAGCATGCAGATTGAATCAAAACCAAAAACCAAATCCAGTGCCGTTGAGTCGATTCCGACTCATAGGGACCCCATGGGATAGAGTAGAACAGCTTTCCTGTGCCCTTCTGCCTTCTAGTCTTTGCCCCTGGTCTGGAGTGCCCCTTTACTTCTGTTTTATTTTATGAGCCTGTCTAATCTTTGGCTGAAGGGTGAACCTCAAAAGTGAATTCATTACTGAGCTAAAAGGGTGTCCGGGGACCATACTCTGTCAGGCCAGTAAGTCTGGTCTTTGTTTTTGAGTTAGAATTTTGTTCTACATTTTTCTCCAGCTCTGTCCAGGACCCTCTATTGTCATCCCTGTCAGAGCAGTCAGTGGTGGTACCGGGCACCATCTAGTTGTGCTGGACTCAGTCTGGTGGGGTCCATTAGTCCTTTGGACTAATCTTTCCCTTGTATCTTTAGTTTTCTTCATTCTTCCTTGCTCCTGAAGGGGTGAGACCAGGAGTACCTTAGATGGCTTTTAAGACCCCAGACACTACTCCCCAAGGTAGAATGTAGAACATTTTTTTCTAAACAATGTTATACCAATTGAGCTAGATGTTCCCTGAGACCATGGTCCCAGCTACCCTCAGCCCATCAATTTGGACCCTCAGGGAGTTTGGATGTGTCTATGGAGCTTCCATGACCTTGCCTTGTACAAACTGTGCTGGCTTCCCCAGTATTGTGTACTGTCTTACCTTTCACCAAAGTTACCACTTAAAAAAAATTTTTTTTATCTATTGTCTATTTAGTGTTTTTCCATTGCCACCCCTCCCTTCCCTCGTAACCATCAAAGATTGTTTCTTTTTGTGTGTAAACTTTTTCATGAGTACTTACAGTAGTTGTCTCATACAATATTTGTCCTTTTGTGATTGACTTACTTCACTCAGAATAATGCCCTCCAGATTCAGATTCATCATTGTTCTTTTTTTTTTTATAATAACTTTTATTAAGCTTCAAGTGAACGTTTACAAATCCAATCAGTCTGTCACATATAAGTTTACATACATCTCACTCCCTACTCCCACTTACTCTCCCCGTCTTGAGTCAGCCCTTTCAGTCTCTCCTTTCTTGACAATTTTGCCGGCTTCCCTCTCTCTCTATCCTCCCATCCCCCCTCCAGACAAGAGTTGCCAACACAATCTCAAGTGTACACCTGATATAATTAGCTCACTCTTCATCAGCGTCTCTCTCCCACCCGCTGACCAGTCCCTTTCATGTCTGATGAGTTGTCTTCAGGGATGGTTCCTGTCCTGTGTCAACAGAAGGTCTGGAGAGCATGACCGCCGGGATTCCTCCAGTCTCAGTCAGACCATTAAGTTTGGTCTTCTTATGAGAATTTGGTGTCTGCATCCCACTGCTCTCCTGCTCCCTCAGGGGTCCTCTGCTGAGCTCCCTGTCAGGGCAGTCATCGATTGTGGCCGGGCACCAACTAGTTCTTCTGGTCTCAGGATGATGTAGGTCTCTGGTTCATGTGGCCCTTTCTGTCTCTTGGGCTCTTAGTTGTCATGTGGGCTTGGTGTTCTTCATTTTCCTTTGCTCCAGGTGGGTTGAGACCAATTGCTGCATCTTAGATGGCTGCTTGTTAGCATTTAAGACCCCAGACGCCACATTTCAAAGTGGGATGCAGAATGATTTCATAATAGAATTATTTTGCCAATTGACTTAGAAGTCCCCGCAAACCATGTTCCCCAGACCCCCGCGCTTGCTCCGCTGACCTTTGAAGCATTCATTTTATCCCGGAAACTTCTTTGCTTTTGGTCCAGTCCAATTGAGCTGACCTTCCATGTATTGAGTGTTGTCTTTCCCTTCACCTAAAGCAGTTCTTATCTACTGATTAATCAATAAAAAACCCTCTCCCACCCTCCCTCCCTCCCCCCCTCGTAACCACAAAAGTATGTGTTCTTCTCAGGTTTACTATTTCTCAAGATCTTATAATAGTGGTCTTATACAGTATTTGTCCTTTTGCCTCTGACTCATTTCGCTCAGCATAATGCCTTCCAGGTTCCTCCATGTTATGAAATGTTTCAGAGATTCGTCACTGTTCTTTATCGATGCGTAGTATTCCATTGTGTGAATATACCACAATTTATTTACCCATTCATCCGTTGATGGACACCTTGGTTGCTTCCAACTTTTTGCTATTGTAAACAGAGCTGCAATAAACATGGGTGTGCATATATCTGTTTGTATGAAGGCTCTTGTATCTCTAGGGTATATTCCGAGGAGTGGGATTTCTGGGTTGTATGGTAGTTCTATTTCTAACTGTTTAAGATAACGCCAGATAGATTTCCAAAGTGGTTGTACCATTTTACATTCCCACCAGCAGTGTATGAGAGTTCCACTCTCTCCGCAGCCTCTCCAACATTTATTCTTTTGTGTTTTTTGGATTAATGCCAGCCTTGCTGGTGTGAGATGGAATCTCATCGTAGTTTTAATTTGCATTTCTCTAATGGCTAATGATCGAGAGCATTTTCTCATGTATCTGTTGGCTGCCTGAATATCTTCTTTAGAGAAATGTGTGTTCATATCCTTTGCCCACTTCTTGATTGGGTTGTTTGTCTTTTTGTAGTTGAGTTTTGACAGAATCATGTTGATTTTAGAGATCAGGCGCTGGTCGGAGATGTCATAGCTGAAAATTCTTTCCCAATCTGTAGGTGGTCTTTTTACTCTTTTGGTGAAGTCTTTAGATGAGCATAGGTGTTTGATTTTTAGGAGCTCCCAGTTATCGGGTTTCTCTTCATCATTTTTGGTAATGTTTTGTATTCTGTTTATACCTTGTATTAGGGCTCCTAGGGTTGTCCCAATTTTTTCTTCCATGATCTTTATCGTTTTAGTCTTTATGTTTAGGTCTTTGATCCACTTGGAGTTAGTTTTTGTGCATGGTGTGAGGTATGGGTCCTGTTTCATTTTTTTGCAAATGGATATCCAGTTATGCCAGCACCATTTGTTAAAAAGGCTGTCTTTTCCCCAGTTAATTGACACTGGTCCTTTGTCAAATATCAGCTGCTCATACGTGGATGGATCTATGTCTGGGTTCTCAATTCTGTTCCATTGGTCTATGTGTCTGTTGTTGTACCAATACCAGGCTGTTTTGACTACTGTGGCTGTATAATAGGTTCTGAAGTCAGGTAAGGTGAGGCCTCCCACTTTCTTCTTCTTTTTCAGTAGTGCTTTGCTTATCCGGGGCTTCTTTCCCTTCCATATGAAATTGGTGATTTGTTTCTCTATCCCCTTAAAATATGACATTGGAATTTGGATCGGAAGTGCGTTAAATGTATAGATGGCTTTTGGTAGAATAGACATTTTTACTATGTTAAGTCTTCCTATCCATGAGCAAGGTATGTTTTTCCACTTAAGTATGTCCTTTTGAATTTCTTGTAGTAGAGCTTTGTAGTTTTCTTTGTATAGGTCTTTTACATCCTTGGTAAGATTTATCCCTAAGTATCTTATCTTCTTGGGGGCTACTGTGAATGGTATTGATTTGGTTATTTCCTCTTCGGTGTTCTTTTTGTTGATGTAGAGGAATCCAAGTGATTTTTGTATGTTTATTTTATAACCTGAGACTCTGCCAAACTCTTCTATTAGTTTCAGTAGTTTTCTGGAGGATTCCTTAGGGTTTTCTGTGTATATAATCATGTCATCTGCAAATAGTGATAACTTTACTTCTTCCTTGCCAATCCGGATACCTTTTATTTCTTTATCTAGCCTGATTGCCCTGGCTAAGACTTCCAACACGATGTTGAATAAGAGCGGTGATAAAGGGCATCCTTGTCTGGTTCCCGTTCTCAAGGGAAATGCTTTCAGGTTCTCTCCATTTAGAGTGATATTGGCTGTTGGCTTTGCATAGATGCCCTTTATTATGTTGAGGAATTTTCCTTCAATTCCTATTTTGGTAAGAGTTTTTATCATGAATGGGTGTTGGACTTTGTCAAATGCCTTTTCTGCATCAATTGATAAGATCATGTGGTTTTTGTCTTTTGTTTTATTTATGTGATGGATTACATTAATGGTTTTTCTGATATTAAACCAGCCTTGCATACCTGGTATAAATCCCACTTGATCAGGGTGAATTATTTTTTTGATGTGTCGTTGGATTCTATTGGCTAGAATTTTGTTGAGGATTTTTGCATCAATGTTCATGAGGGATATAGGTCTATAATTTTCTTTTTTTGTAATGTCTTTACCTGGTTTTGGTATCAGGGAGATGGTGGCTTCATAGAATGAGTTGGGTAGTATTCCGTCATTTTCTATGCTTTGGAATAGCTTTAGTAGTAGTGGTGTTAACTCTTCTCTGAAAATTTGGTAGAACTCTGCCGTGAAGCCGTCCGGGCCAGGACTTTTTTTTGTTGGGAGTTTTTTGATTACCGTTTCAATCTCTTTTTTTGTTATGGGTCTATTTAGTTGTTCTACTTCTGAATGTGTTAGTTTAGGTAGGTAGTGTTTTTCCAGGAATTCATCCATTTCTTCTAGGTTTTCAAATTTGTTAGAGTACAATTTTTCATAATAATCTGAAATGATTCTTTTAATTTCATTTGGTTCTGTTGTGATGTGGTCCTTCTCATTTCTTATTCGGGTTATTTGTTTCCTTTCCTGTATTTCTTTAGTCAGTCTAGCCAATGGTTTATCAATTTTGTTAATTTTTTCAAAGAACCAGCTTTTGGCTTTGTTAATTCTTTCGATTGTTTTTCTGTTCTCTAATTCATTTAGTTCAGCTCTAATTTTTATTATTTGTTTTCTTCTGGTGCCTGATGGATTCTTTTGTTGCTCACTTTCTATTTGTTCAAGTTGTAGGGACAGTTCTCTGATTTTGGCTCTTTCTTCTTTTTGTATGTGTGCATTTATTGATATAAATTGACCTCTGAGCACTGCTTTTGCTGTGTCCCAGAGGTTTTGATAGGAAGTATTTTCATTCTCGTTGCTTTCTATGAATTTCCTTATTCCCTCCTTGATGTCTTCTATAACCCAGTCTTTTTTCAGGAGGGTATTGTTCATTTTCCAAGTATTTGATTTCTTTTCCCTCGTTTTTCTGTTATTGATCTCTAGTTTTATTGCCTTGTGGTCTGAGAAGATGCTTTGTAATATTTCGATGTTTTGGACTCTGCAAAGGTTTGTTTTATGACCTAATATGTGGTCTATTCTAGAGAATGTTCCATGTGCGCTAGAAAAAAAAGTATATTTTGCAGCAGTTGGGTGGAGAGTTCTGTATAAGTCAATGAGGTCAAGTTGGTTGATTGTTGTAATTAGATCTTCCGTGTCTCTGTTGAGCTTCTTACTGGATGTCCTGTCCTTCTCCGAAAGTGGTGTGTTGAAGTCTCCTACTATAATTGTGGAGGTATCTATCTCGCTTTTCAGTTCTGTTAAAATTTGGTTTATGTATCTTGCAGCCCTGTCATTGGGTGCGTAAATATTTAATATGGTTATGTCTTCCTGATCAATTGTCCCTTTTATCATTATATAGTGTCCTTCTTTATCCTTTGTGGTGGATTTAAGTCTAAAGTCTATTTTGTCAGAAATTAATATTGCTACTCCTCTTCTTTTTTGCTTATTGTTTGCTTGATATACTTTTTTCCATCCTTTGAGTTTTAGTTTGTTTGTGTCTCTAAGTCTAAGGTGTGTCTCTTGTAGGCAGCATATAGATGGATCGTGTTTCTTTATCCAGTCTGTGACTCTCTGTCTCTTTATTGGTGCATTTAGTCCATTTACATTCAGGGTAATTATAGATAAATAAGTTTTTAGTGCTGTCATTTTGATGCCTTTTTATGTGTGTTGTTGACAATTTCATTTTTCCACATACTTTTTTGTGCTGAGGCGTTTTTCTTAGTAAATTGTGAGATCCTCACTTTCATAGTGTTTGACTTTATGTTAGTTGAGTCGTTACGTTTTTCTTGGTTTTTGTCTTGAGTTATAGAGTTGTTATACCTTTTTGTGGTTACCTCATTATATACCCCTATTTTTCTAAGTAAAAACCTAACTTGTATTGTTCTATATCGCCTTGTATCACTCTCCATACGGCAGTTCAATGCCTCCTGTATTTAGTCCCTCTTTTTGATTATTGTGATCTTTTACCTATTGACTTCCATGATTCCCTGTTATGTGTATTTTTTTTTTTAATTAATCTTAATTTGTTTGTTTTTGTGATTTCCCTATTTGAGTTGATATCAGGACGTTCTGTTTTGTGACCTTGTGTTGTGCTGATATCTGATATTATTGGTTCTCTGACCAAACAATATCCTTTAGTATTTCTTGTAGCTTTGGTTTGGTTTTTGCAAATTCTCTAAACTTGTGTTTGTCTGTAAATATCTTAATTTCGCCTTCATATTTCAGAGAGAGTTTTGCTGGATATATGATCCTTGGTTGGCAGTTTTTCTCCTTCAGTGTTCTGTATATGTGGTCCCATTCCCTTCTTGCCTGCATGGTTTCTGCTGAGTAGTCAGAACATATTCTTACTGATTCTCCCTTGAAGGAAACCTTTCTTTTCTCCCTGGCTGCTTTTAAAATTTTCTGTTTATCTTTGGTTTTGGTGAGTTTGATGATAATATGTCTTGGTGTTTTTCTTTTTGTATCAATCTTAAATGGGGTTCGATGAGCATCTTGGATAGATATCCTTTCGTCTTTCATGATGTCAGGGAAGTTTTCTGTCAGAAGTTCTTCAACTATTTTCTCTGTGTTTTCTGTCCCCCCTCCCTGTTCTGGGACTCCAATCACCCGCAGGTTATCCTTCTTGATAGAGTCCCACATAATTCTTAGGGTTTCTTCATTTTTTTTAATTCTTTTATCTGATTTTTTTTCAGCTATGTTGGTGTTGATTCCCTGGTCCTCCAGATGTCCCAGTCTGCATTCTAATTGCTCGAGTCTGCTCCTCTGACTTCCTAGTGTGTTGTCTAATTCTGTTATTTTATTGTTAATCTTTTGGATTTCTACATGTTGTCTCTCTATGGATTCTTGCAACTTATTAATTTTTCCAGTATGTTCTTGAATAATCTTTTTGAGTTCTTCAACAGTTTTATCAGTGTGTTCCTTGGCTTTTTCTGCAGATATCCTAATTTCATTTGTGATATCATTAAGCATTCTGTAAATTAGTTTTTTATATTCTGTATCTGATAATTCCAAAATTGTATCTTCATTTGGGAAAGATTTTGATTCTTTTGTTTGGGGGGTTGGAGAAGCTGTCACGGTCTGCTTCTTTAAGTGGTTTGATATGGATTGTTGTCTCCGAGCCATCACTGGGAAACTAGTTTTTCCAGAAAATCCGCTAAAAAAAAACAGCAGTCAGATCCCTCTCAGAGTTCTCCCTCTGGCTCAGGCTATTCAGATGTTAATGAAGCCGCCTGGGGAGGGTGGGGGAGGGAACAGAGAGATAGGAGAGTAGCACCTCAGAATATAGCCAGAGTTGCTTGTCTTGCTTGGAATGACTATTATATCTGAGATTCCCGCGGGCGCGTCGCCTATGTGTGCTGGCTGTGTGGAGATTGCCCCCAGGGGGTCTGGCCCGCTGGAGTCACGGTCAGATCCTCCGCTTCCAGCCCCACGCCCAGCGTCAAGGCTCCCCTACTGGGACGGTGCACTCTCGACTCCAAAATCAGTCGCTGCCTCCCGGGGACTTCTCGTCCCTCCAGCCGCGTGGCCGTGCCGCCTCCGTGAACCAGGTGGGCCCCCTCCCGGGGTTAGTTCAGATGGGTGGAGTAGCTCCCCGTGCTTGTGCCGTGACCGAGTGTCCCGGCTGGAACGCTGTTCTCCCCGCTCCAATACCAGTCGCTGCCTCCCAGGGACTTCTCCTACCAGCTGCGTCCTACGCCGCCCGCGCGACCCGGCTGGTCACCTTCCCGGGGTTAGTTCAGGGGGTGGAGCAACTCTCCGTGTTTATGGCGTACCTGCGTGCAGTCCAAATCCCTGCGGGACGGTTCCCCGGCTCGGATGCTGCTCTTTCTGCTCCAAGATCAGTCACTGCCTCCCGGGGACTTCTCCTAACGGCTGCGTCCCACGCCGCCCGTGGAACCGGCTAGTCCCCCTCCCGGGGTTAGTTCAGGGGGGTGGAGCAGGTCTCTGTGCTTGTGCCGTACCTGACTGGTACGCTGGCTCCAGGCTCTGGAAACAATCGCTGCTTCCCCGTATTAGTTCGTTCTCCGTCTCTAAATCTGTGTTTGTTGTTCAGGGTTCGTAGATTGTTATGTATGTGATCGATTCACTTGTTTTTCCGTGTCTTTGTTGTAAGAGGGATCCGAGGTAGCGTCTGCCTAGTCCGCCATCTTGGCTCCGCCCCTTCATCATTGTTCTTTATTGTCACGTAATACTCCATTGTGTGTATGTACCATAGTTTGTTTATCCATTCATCTGTTGATGGGCATCTAGGTTGTTTCCATCTTTTTGCTATTGTGAACAATGCTGCAATGAAGATGGGTGAGAATATATTTATTCGTGTGATGACTCTTATTTCACTAGGATATATTCCTAGGAGTGGGATTGCTGGATCATATGGTATTTCTATTTCTAGCTTTATGAGGAAGCACCATATCATTTTCCAAAATAGTTGTATCATTTTCCATTCCCACCAGCAGTGCATAAGAGTTTGGATCTCCCTGCTGCCTCTCCAACATTTGTTATTTCCCCCTTTTTTTTTTGATTCATCCTAGTAATGCCAGGGCGTGATGGTATCTCTTTGTGATTTTGACTTCCATTTCTCTAATGGCTAGTGATCGCGAGCATTTCCTCAGGTGTCTGTTGGCCACTTGAATGTCTTCTATGGTGAAATGTCTGTTTATTTCCTTTGCCCATTTTTCAGTTGGATTGTCTTTTTGTTGTAGAGGGGTTGGGATTTCTTGTAGATTTTAGAGATTAGACCTTTGTTTGATTTGTAATAGTCAAACTTTTTTCCCCAGTATGGGTGTTCTCTTTTTACTCTTTTGGTGAAGTCTTTTGATGAGTATAAGTGTTTAATTTTTAGAAGATCCCAGTTATCTGGCTTATCTTCTGGAGTTTGTGTGTTATTGGTTATGGTTTGTATCCTGTTAATGCTGTGTATTAGGGTCTCTAGTGTTGATCCTATTTTTTCTTTTATGAACTTTATAGTTTTGGGCTTTATATTTAGGCCTTCGATCCATTCTGAATTAATTGTTTTGTATATGATGTGTGATACGGGTCCTGTTTCATTTTTTTGGAGATGGACATCCAATTTTGCCAGCACCATTTGTTAAAATGACTGTCTTTTCCCCATTCAATGGACTTCGGGCCCTTGTTGAAGATCAGGAGACCGTAGGTGAATGGATTTACATCTGGATTCTCAATTCTCTACCAATGTAGCTCTCGTAGCATCAGTACCAGGCTGTTTTGACTACCATAGCTGTATGTTAGGTTCGGAGGTCAAGTACTGCTAGTCCTCCTACTTTGTTCTTCTCCTTCGATAGTGCTTTGCTTATCCGGGCTTCTTCCCTTTTCATATAAAGTTAATGAGTAGTTTTTCCGTCTCTTTAAAGAATGTTGTTGGTATTTGAGTGGGTACTGCATTGTTTTTGTAAATTGCTTTGGGTAGAATTGTCATTTTCACAATGCTGAGTCTACCTATCCATTAACGTGGTATGTTTTCCCATTTATGTAGATCTCTTTTGGTTTCTTGCAGTAGTGTTTTGTAGTTTTCTTTGTATAGATCTCTTACATCCCTAGTTAGATTTATTCCTAAGTATTTTATTTTTTAGTAGCTAATATAAGTCGTGTTGTTTTCCTGATTTCCTTTTCATCACTCTTTTTATTGGTGTATAGAAATCCAAATGACATTTTATGTTTATCTTGTATCCTGCTACACTGCTGAATTTTTCTGTGAGTTCCAGTAGTTTTCTCATGGAGTCTTTTGGGTTTTCTATGTATATGATCTGGAAATAGGGACAGTTTTACTTCTTCATTACCTATTTGGATGCCATTTATTTTCTAGAGTTATTGCTCTAGCTAGAACTTCCAGTACAATATTAAATAGGATTGGTGATAAAGGGCATCTCTGTCTTGTTCCTGTTCTCAGGAGGAATGTTTTCAGCCTCTCACCACTAAGAATGATATTGGCTGTTGGTTTTGCATAGATGCCCTTTATCATGCTGATAAACTTCTCTCTTATACCTGTTTTATTGAGAGTTTTTATCAGGAATGGGTGTTAGACTTCATTGAATGCCTTTTCTATGTGAATTGAGATGATCATGTGATTCTTTTCTTTCCTTTTATTTATGTTGTGGATTACTCTGATTTTCTAATGTTGAACCGTCTTTGTATAACTGATATGAATCCTACTTGGTCGTGGTGTACTATTTTTTTTGATATGATGCTGAATTCTACTGGCTAGAATTTTGTTGAGAATTTTTGCGTCTATATTCATGACAGATACTGGTCTCTAATATTCTTTTTTTTTTTTTTTTGATGTCTTTGCCTGGTTTGGGGATCAGTGTTAAGCTGGATTCATAGAATGAATTCAGAAGTATTACTTTCTTTTCTATGTTCTGAAATAGTTTGAGTAGTACTGGTGTAAGCTCTTCTCTGAATGTTTGGTAGAATTCTCCAGTGAAGTCAGCTGGGACAGGGCTTTTTGTTCTTGGAATTTTTTTTTTAATTTCCTTTTCAATCTCTTCTCTTATTATGGGTCTGTTAAGATTTTCAACATCATTTTGTGTTAGTTTGAGTAGGTAGTGTGTTTCTAGAATTTGTCCATTTCCTCCAGGTTTTCAAATTTGTTGTAATTTGTTGTAGTATAGTTTTTCATAATACTCTATAGTGATCCTTTTTATTTCAGTTGGGTCTGTTGTAATGTCCCCCATTTCATTTCTTATTTGAGTTATTTGGGTCTTCTGATTACTTTTGTCAATTTGTCCAGTGGTTTGTCAATTTTGTTGATCCTTTCAAAGAACCAATTTTGGTTTTGTTGATTTTTTGTATTGTTTTTCTATTCTCTATGTCATTTATTTCTGTTCTGAGATTTACTATTTCCTTTCTTTTGGTGGCTGTGGGCTTTTTCTGCTGTTCTCTTTCTATTTGTTTGAGTTGTGTAGCTACTGTTTTGGTTTTGTCCCTTTCTTCTTTTTTGGTGTGTGCAGATTTATTGCTCTAAATTGACCTCTGAGGGCTGCCTTTGTTGTGTTCCAAAAGTTTTGGTATGATGTGTTTTTGTTCTCTTTTGATTCTAGGAATTTTTTAATTCCAACTCTGATTTCTTCTATTACCCAGTGGTTTCTAAAGCTGGGTGATATTCAGTTTCCATGTAATTGATTTTGTTTTTCCTTGCTCTTCCCGTTGTTAATTTCTACCTTGATGGCATTGTGGTCAGAGAAGATACTTTGTATTATATCAATGTTATCAATTTTGTTGAGGGTAGTTCTGTGACCTAAGATGTGGTCTATTCTGGAAAACGTTCCATGTGCATTGGAAAAGAATGTGTACTTTGCAGCTGTTGGGTGAAGTATTCTATATATGTCTACGAGGTCAAATTGGCTGATTGTGCCCTTTAGATCTTCTGTACCTTTGTTGAGTTTCTTTCTAGATGTTTTGTGCTTTACCGAGAGTGGTGTGTTGAAGTCTCCTACTATTATTTTGAAACTGTCCATTTCTGGTTTCAGTACTGTTAGAGTTTGTTTTATGTATTTTGAATCTCTATCTTTGAGTGTATAGATGTTTATTATGATTATGCCTTCAAGATGGATCATCACTTTAATCATTATATAGTGCCCTTCTTTGTCTTTTACAGTGGATTTTATTTTAAAATCTATGTTATCTGAGATTAGTATTGCCAGTCTTGCTCTTTTTTGGAAGTTATTTGCTTGATATATATATTTCCATCCTTTGATTTTTAATAAATTTACAGCTTTGTTTCTAACGTGTGTCTCTTTGTAGACAGCATATTAATGGATCCTGTTTTTTAATCCATTCTGTCACTCTCTGTCTCTTTAGGGGTGCATTTAGGCCCTTTATGTTCAGTGTAATTATTGATAGGTGTGAGTTCACTGCTGTCATTTTGTAGTGCCTTTTTTTGTGGTAAAGATGTTTTCTTCGTTCCTCTTACTCTCCTGTGCTAAATTCCATTTGTTTGTGGACATTTTTTCTTTCTTTTCTTTTTATTTTTTGTAGATTTTGTTTTTACTGAGACTTTATGATTTTTTTTTTCCTTTATTTTGACGAGTAGGTTTGTTAGCTTTCTTTGTGGTTACCATGAAATTTACCCTTATCTTGCTAGGTTTGAACAAGTCTCTTACTACTTGTTGTCACCTGGGCTTCCTTTCCATTAGAAAGTTCTACATCTACACCATTTATTCCCTTTTATTGTTCTGATGTTCTGTCACTTACAGATTAGCCTCTCTGGTCTGTTGTAATTCCTCTGGTTTTGGATAGTTCTTGAGAGTTCATTTCCTAGGTTGGTATCTGGTTAGTATGATCTTGCATCATAGATTCAGGCTGTGATCTGATGTTGTCTATTCTCAAACCAAAAGACTCCCTTTAATAATTCTTGTGAGTTTTGTTTGGTTTTTATATATTCCTTTAATTTCTGTTTATCTGGAAAGATCCTAATTTCACCATCATATTTGAATGAAAGTTTAGCAGGACACATTATTCATGGTTGGCAATTTTCTTTCAAGGTTTTATATATGTCATTCCATTGCCTTCTTGCCTGCATGGTTTCTGATGAATAATCAGAGCTCACTCTTATCATCTCCCCTCTGTATATGACTTTTAGTTTTTCTCGAGCTGCTGTCAGGATTCTTTCTTCATCTTTGGTTTTAGCAAGTGTGATTACGATATGCCTTGGTGATTTTCTTTTGGGGTCTATCCTATTTGGGGTTCATTGAGCTTCTTGGATGGTCAGCTTTTCATCTTTCATGATATTAGTGAAGTTTTCTGTCAGCATTCTTCAATGATCCTCTCTGTGTTTTCCGTTTTCACCCCCTATTCTGGAACCCTGATTACTCTCAAATTTTTTGCTTTAGATTGTATCCTACATAATTCTCAGGTTTTCTTCATTTTTCCTCATTCTTTTTTCTAATTTTTCTTCAAAGTTGTATCCAAGTGTTTGTCTTCAATTTCACTGATCCTGTCTTTCATTGTGTCAAAACTTCTCCTCAGCCCTTCTATGACACTGTCCATTTCTGAAATCTTGTTTATCTTTTGGATTTCTAATTGTTGTTTTTGTATCATTTCTAGTTGTGAACTTATTTTTGGCATTTTGTTCCTGTATTATTTGCCTGAATTATTCCATTTTTTGTCTGTATTTTCCACAAATTTGTCTGCCTTTTCCATGAATTTTTCTATTTTTTCCTCATTTTTGTCTACTTTTTGCTTCACCTCTTGGATAGCTCTGAATATCAGAGATTTTTATTCCCTCTCAGGTAGTTCTAATGTCCTTTCTTCTATTGGAAAGTCATTTCATGTTTTATTTTGGATGTCCACTGAAACCATGCTGTCCTTTATATGTTTTGATACTGTCTGTTGTCTTTGGGACATTCAGCAGTTATTTTCTTCATTTATTGATTGTAAATTTGCTTGTTTCGTCCTGCTTTTTGTTTTATTTGGTCAAGTCTGAGTAGGAGGGCTATGCATACTCTGTTGTTTGCTCTTTTATGGGCATGGTACTTTTCACCTCCTTGTCCAATGGGCAGGGCCAGTGGTACAGCTATCGTGAAGCAGGGCAGGCCCAGTTGAAGGGGAGGGGATGGGATGGGTTGTTTGTGGCATGTACTAGGGCTGACATGGTGAGCTGTGAATCAGTACAGAGCAGGTTCTGGTCAGCCATGCCTGTGCTGCTTGGGGGTGTGTTGTTTAGCACACAGTGTAGGTAGGCAGGAAAGATGGGGGAGGTTGTGGTGTGTGGGTCTAAATTGGGTATGGGAAAGTAGAGAAAAGGGAGCCAAAAACAAACAAAAAAAAGAAATAAAAAAAAGAGTGCTAAGGGAGCTTGCCATTGGAGTGGAGAGACGAGAAATTAAAAAATGGAGAAAACCAAAAAGAAAAAGAAAAGCCCACAAGGATCCCACTGGTGTGGCTGTGAAGACTGGGGAGGTGGCTCCCAAGCCGGGCTGTACAACCCAGCTAAAAGGGGCTCCAAAGCCATGAAAAGAAAAAGAAAGCAAACAAACGAAACAAAACAAACACCTCAGGGATCCTACCAATGTGGCAGCATGGTCTGGGAAAGCAGTTTCCCAGCTAAGCGGCACTTCACAGCCTTTCAAGAAGAAGCAAAGCTGGCCTATGGAGCCAGGTATTTGAGAGAAAGGAGGGAGAGCTGGTGAGAGGCAGGAAGGAAACCAAAAGAGAAACACCAACAACAAAAGAATGTCACTGATGGAGACGGTTTCGTGTAGGGGGAGCGAATCCAAGTGACATAGGGCCAAATCTGGTGCCTCCCAGGCTAGAGACTGTGGCTCATTGGAAGCGGTGGAGGCCAAGTGGGGGAAGGAAAAGTAGGGAGTGGAAAAGTGTGTATCACTGTTTACTGGGTGCTCTGTCTCCTGCTGGGAGCTCTGTGAAGCTGTTTTCCTGTACTGCTTGTCCGCCAATCTCCGAAGTGGGTGCGGAGAATCCAAGCTGCACGGACCCTGCTTTTCCTGGCCAGGCGAGCCACCACAGCCATCTAGGAAGTGGCAGAGGCCAAGCAGCTGGGGGAGAAGGATCGGGAGTGGGAAAGCATATATTGCTGGTTACCCAGTGTTCTGTCTCCTGCTGGGAACTCTGTGAAGCTGCTTTCCGTACTCCATGTCCACCGATCTCAGACAGGAGTCCAAGATGGCAAATCTGTGCTGCATTAGCTGATAGGGGACCTCCACATGTATCTCTTACTCTCTGCTCTCTGGCAGGTTCTTATCCCATTCAGTGCTTGGCTGAATTATTTACCTCTTCATTTGATGTCTAGCGTTCCAGGATTGATGTTTTTCTCTGTTTTACTTAGTATTTTGGGTCTTTGCTGTGGAGAGATGGTATGGTGCTTCTGTCTATATCACCATGTTAGCTCTGCCAACTATAATTGTCAAGTTTTCAGAGTCTCCGTATTATTTTGTGTCACTGGCAGTCTTGCATTCAATGAACACTTTATCCTACCAGAATATGCATGATAAATTAACTGCATCATCCCTGTGTACCATGGCCTGCCATGTTTTATACCTGAATGCAAAATGGCATTTTCAGTCTTTATTTCCACTGTAGTCAGTTAACTCTCTCATGTCCCTTATTTCCTCTCTGAGGGTCTACTGTCTGCATTGTACCTCTGGGTACCGACTTACATATCAATTATGACTTTTGTTGAGACCACAAATGTCAAGTCTGGCTATCTTGAACAGAAAATTGATTTAATATAAGGGTACTTGTGAGCTCACAGGATCTATGGGAAATTAGAGAATGAGATTCAGAAAATGGGCAGGCAGCAAAGGAAGCAAGGCTCAAGAAACACAGCAGTAAATGTATTGTTAGAATAGTACTGATCTGTCAGTGGGAGCTTTAATGTTGCTATGATGCTGAACAAGTTTCAGTGGAGCTTCCAGACTAAGAGAAAATAGGAAGAAAGTCCTGGTGATCCACTTCCAAAAACTCAGCCAGTTAAAACTCTATGGATCAAAAAGGTTCAATCCCATTGTTTATGCAGTTATGAGCTGGGGACCAACTCGATGGCAGCTAACAATAACAGAATAGTACTACCGTTGTTGGACACTGCTGCTGCTGGACATTCAACCTCACTGCCACTGAACTCTGATTTATGATTCATGCCACTATGAGCAGTTTCTCATTTGACTCTTCCTTTGCATCACTGCCCCAAGACCAAACATCCCAGATAAGATTGTCAAATTAGCTGAGCCGAGGAAATTGGCACATGTTCTAGCTGAAAGTGATCAGGAGTGGTCCAGTTAGCTTTTGTCTTGAGAAGTAGGGTCTCCCTTCTACTAAGGTTCGTGTATTTCCCAGAATTCTACAAAATTCAATGTGAATTTGATTCCTAGATTTCAAAAAAGAAAATTACAATAAACACTCATCTCAAGCAATCAATAAGTCAATCAATTAAATTAAAAATAAAATAAAGATAGATTGTATAACAATTTAATAAAGCTATAATCATCCTTTACTTTTTCTATTTTGCAAAATGCATTTTTTCACATAACATTTTATCTGAAAATGATGTACACTTTTCTTCAAATAATTTCACAGTAAAATAACTTTTTGTAAGTTAAAGCCAAAGGAAATGTCATTCTCACTAATATAAAATATTGCTAGTTCGGGTGGGCAATGCCATTAAATTACTTAGTTAAACAAATGGACTTAATAGTGATGTTTGATAAAGTAAGTGCACGTTAATTAACTGCATGTCATTCAGTTTACTGGATTTTATACATCTGGAAACTGGAGCATGGGAGAAACAACAGAGATGTATATTTTTAACTGTGGCTGAGAATAATATATCCCTTGTTTATTTCCAAAAATATTGCAACAGAGTGGGGAGGGAGACTTACTCAAAGCTGTAAATTTAGTATAGGCATATAGGGCATATATGGCGTATAGGACATAAAGGGCATATAAAGGATATAAGAGCATATAAGGAGCCCTGGTAAAGGTTAAACACTCAGCTGCTAAACAGAAGTTTGGTGATTCGAACCCACCTAGTCACTCTGTGGTAAAAAGACCTGATGATCTGCTCCCATAAAGAATTCAGCCTAGAAAACCGTATAGGGTAGTTCTACTCTGTCACATGAAGTCTCTGCAAGTCAAAAATCCACACAAGGGCACCTAACCAAAAGAACATTAATGGTATTGTAACTAATGCAATTATCTCTTTGTGCAACTGTGTGTGTGTGTGTGTGTGCATGTGTGCACACATGCTCACAATTAGATATCCAAATGAGTAGAAGAAAAGTATATTTTTTAAAAGAGAGTATATTGTTTTTAAAATGCAAATTTTAACAAATCTAAAGAGATTTTCTTAAAGCTATGTATTTTTAAATGAAAGCTGTTCTTTTCAAGAATTTTTGATAATTTTTTTTTTTAAGGAAATTGGTAAATTAAAGTCTATAGATGCCACTGGATCAAGTTATCCTACTGGATCAAGTTATCCCATTTTAAAGAAAAAGTAATATTGGGGCACTCACCTGGAAAAAAAAAAAAAAGGAAAGCAAAAGGAGTTTATATGTGTATCTGTCTATACAGCCCCAATCCACAAGATTTTTGGCATCTTTTTCTTACTTTTCTACTGTATAGGCCTGATTTAACTGATCTTTATATTAGTTTTAAAATAGAAAGCAATATAAAATATTTCTGAAAGAATTAAAGCAAGAAAATAATTCTACAATTGCAATGCAACACAACAGACTATGTTAGTAAGGGCCTTAAACCTATGGTAGGAAAATATTAACACACTGTAAATCAATTGAATTACCGGTGAAATATAGCTTCTTGACAGGAATAAAAGGAGCTTGTTTCTGTAGTATAAATTTGTCAGATGATTGTTGTATTGAAGCAAATGCATAATTTCCTAGGACTAAACTGTTTTGTAGACAATATAGTTTTAAAAATTGGGTATTTAAACTATAATCATGTTTACTCATAATTTCACATAATTGTCATTGATTTTTGAACTCATACACATTATTTCTAAAATACAGATATTTGAAATATCACTATAGTTGTGCTTAAATTGCAGCTATCAGGAATAATGCCCACTGTATAATGACAGTAATTGAATCACTCAACTTATGCATATATTAGTCATTCATTTTATAAATATTTGATTCTCCATTATAATCATGCCATTTATTATTATCTTCCACTGCTGCAAATAAAACAATGCTATAATTTAAAGTAGTCATTGAGAGATATTTTATTATACTAATAAATATATTCTTCCAAGAATTTTGTGTTTTAATATAAGATGCAAGATCAGGTCTAGGCAATGTCTAAATTAGGGAAAGTAATTTTTTCCTTCCACCAAGAACCCAGGGAGCGTGCTGATTCTTGGATGCACTTGGCAATACCTTGATCTCTGAAATTCTTTTCTTCTTATTTTGAGCTAAGGTGTTCATTACTGATAACAATAGAATCAGAATTTAGGGGAATAGAGTTCACTGAGTCCAACCTCTCGTTTGATATTATTTACAAAAGAGTCGTTATTAAGTCTCTGTTTAAACATTTTCAGTGAATGAAAACTAGCCATCCCATTAGTTTTTTTGCATAACTTTGATTGTTAGAAAGTTTTATCTCAAAACCGCAACCTCTTCAAAGTTATTGGTCATTAAAAAACAAAAACCAAACCAGTTGCCACAGAATCAATTCCAATGCATAGCGACGGTTATCAGCTGAGCTCTTAACCACTGTGCCACCAGGGATCTGTAAATAAAAATCACAAGGAGGTAGGTAGCACCACCCGTTCTAGGAAGGCTATGGTTGAAAAAAAAAAAGGAAAGCAAATGTTGGCAAGGACACGGAGTAATTGGAATCCTAATCCATTGCCGGTGTGAATGCAAAATGGTATAGCCACTATGAAAAATAATTTGGCAGTGCCTCAAAAAGTTAAACATATAACTACAATATAATCCATCAATTCCAATCTTAGGCACATACCCGAGATACTTGAAAGCAGTGATGTAAACAGGCACAGGTACATCAATGTTCACTGCAGCACGATTCACAATAACCAACAGGTGGAAACAGCACAAAATGGTCATCGACAGATGAATGGATGAACAAAATGTAATATACACATAGAATGGAATATTATTCAGCCATAAAGAGAAATGAAATCCTGATACATGCTATGGCATGGATTAACCACGAAAAGATTAGACCGAGTGAAATAAGTCAGACACAAAAAAACAAATATTATATGATTTCACTAATATAAAATACCTACAATAGGTAAATGTATAGAGATCGGAGTTTAATAATGGTTACCAGGCATGGGAGGGAGGGGAAGGGGGGATCATTGTTTAGGAAGCATTGAGTTTCTGTTTATAGTGATGGAAAATTTGGCAGTGGATACTGGCAATGGTTGCTCAACATAACTGATGTAATGGTGTGACTAAATTGCACACGTGAAAAATGTTGAATTGGGAAATGTTGTGTTACATGTATTTTTACAACAATAAGAGAAATCTCAAAGTGCTTTAAAAATCCATCAACCTCACTGCCATTGAATTCTAAAAAAAAAAAAAATTCTTACTTGTGATTTCTTTCACTAGTATTATTCGTTGGAGCAATATACTGCTAATCTTCTCTCTCTCTCATCCATATGTTGTTGTGTTGTTAGGTGCAGCCGAGTCAATTTTTGACTCATAGTGACCCTATGATACAGAATAGAGCTGACCTATAGGGTTTTCTAGGCTGTGGAGCAGATCACCAGGTCTTTTTAGCATGCTGTCACTGGGTGTGTTTGAACTGCCAACTTTTCCATTAACAGTTGAACAATTAAGAGTTGTGCCACCAGGACTCCTTCATTAATATGATACTTTGCTAAATATTTGAAGAAATTTCTCTCTTCCTAAGAAAATAACCTGAGTTTATTTTTTTGTTCCTTGTATACCATGGTTTCCAGACCCCTCACTATTCTAATTATCTTTCTCTGGATCTTCTCTGGAATAGCAATGTGTCACCTTAAAATGTTGAGTGTAGAACAATGCAATTATATCTTTTTGAAGGGAAATGAAACTTCAGCCTGAGTTCCCAAAAGGTGTATTCTGGAATTAGTCTGGAATAAAAGCAGCAACTGTAATGGATACAGGTTGCCCTTGGAACTAACATATTTTACTTATCTGCCATCATTTATATTATTAAAGTACCAAGAGTGTGTTGAGGATCATAGTAGATCCATAATAATAATAGGCATTTATTGTCTTCTATGTTCCAATATTTATAAGGGCTTTTCAAATAATGAGATATTCGTTCTCACAACAACACTTGTTTGTGTTATCATTATCACTTTTTCAGATGAGGAAATTGAGATTCAGAAAAGTTAAATAGAAGAAGTGGGGCCAAGATGGCAGAAGAGTTGGACACTTCCTGTCGTCCCTCTTACAACAAAGACCCAAAAAAGCAAGTGAATTGAATATATATAACAATCTGGGAACTCTAACCACCAAAGACAAAACTGAAAACTAGAACTGAGTAGCAGGTGGAAGGAGAGACAATTCAATAGAAGCAGAAATGGAGAACTACAGATCATGAGATCGCCAGTCCCCTGCTAGCTGAGTCTGCACAGCGCACACAGGCTGAGGCAAGCAGCAATGTCCCAAGACTAGGCCCACCACATCTGGTGTAGCCAAGCAGCAGCAAATCTTCACACACCTCCGGAACCAAACAGGAGTGACACCAGACCTGCGAAAGTTAAGTGCAAGCTCCCAACCTAACGTGCACACTGGCAAAATAACGCCTCCCCCTAGAGCTTCACAGCAGTGCAACACTTTCATCCCCTCACCCACCACCCACCCCACTCTGACAACCGTTCTGTGGCATTCAACAATGCCATGCTGCCTAAGCTGGTGACTCAGGGCTGGTCAGGAAGCCCTGCCCCCTATCCCCAGCCACTGGCATACAGATCCACATATTTGCAGCACCCTTCACCCCCAAGCAGTCGATTCAACACTGTACACTCTCATTAGCATACAACAACAGAGCATATACCTGAAGCCCATTTTCACTGGTAGCAGCCAAGGGGGATCTGCAGATTTGTAATATTTGACACCACCTCTACCGATGGCACTAGTTTTTTTTTTTTTTTCTACCCCTAAGAAGAGAACTCACCTACCCACAGTGGGGACCTGAGAAATAGTGGTGCCTTTCAATTCTTCCAGCCAAAGGCACTGGGTGCCTAAGGATCAGCTGCAGTGCCCGCAACCCCACTATGTGATCTAGAGGAGGGGAACATGCCCTCCATCCAGGCACCCGGGGGCAGCCATCAGCCTTCTTCCTTGCCCCACACATTGCCGCCCACTGCAAACAGAGATCTGTGCCTTCTCCAAACACCCGCAAGCAGGCTTGTCTGCTTAGGAGTATAGAGGAGAGTCTGCACTACACATTCGATGACCGAAAACCTGGACACATGTGCCCTGAATAACTGCACCCCTCAAGAACAGTGAACAAACTCTAGGCCTCACACACCTAGTAGCTGCTATGACCACCTGGAGACTCAACATGAGAGCTTTGAAGATACCAACAACCAAAGTACCTCACACACCCAGCCTACCTGTTGTTTGCTGTTGTTGTTAGGTGTCGTTGAGTCGATTCCAACTCATAGAGACCCTATGTACCATAGAATGAAACACTGCCTGGTCCTATGTCATCCTTACAATTGTTATGTTTGATCCCATTGTTGCAGCCACTGTGTCGATCCATCTCGTTGAGGGTCTTCCTCTTTTCCATTGATCCTGTACTTTACGAAGCATGATGTCCTTTTGCAGGGACTGATCCCTCCTGATAACATGTCCAAAGTATGTAAGACGTGGTCTCCCAATCCTTGCTTCTAAGGAGCATTCTGGTTGTACTTCTTCCAAGACAGATTTGATCATTCCTTTGGCAGTCCATGGTATATTCGATATTCTTTGCCAATGCCACAATTCAAAGGCGTCCATTCTTCTGTCTTCCTTATTCATTGTCTAGCTTTCACATGCATGGGATGCCATTGAAAATACCATGGCTTGGGTCAGGCACACCTTAGTCTTCAAGGTGACGTTTTTACTTTTTCAGCACTTTAAAGAGGTCCTTTGCAAGAGATTTGCCCAATGCAATGCATCTTTTGCTTTCTCGACAGCAGCTTTCACGGGTGTTGATTGTGGATCCAAGTAAAATGAAATTCTTGATAAATTCAATCTTTTCTCCATTTATCATGATAGGGCTTATTGGTCCAGTTGTGAGGATTTTTGTTTTCTTTATGATGAGTTGTAAACCATACTGAAGGCTGTGGTCTTTGATCTTCATCACTTAAGTGCTTCAATTCCTCTTCACTCTCAGTGAGCAAGGTTCTGTCATCTGCATAACACAGGTTGTTAATGAGTCTTCCTCCAATCCTGATGCCCCATTCTTCTTCATATAGTCCAGCTTCTCTGAACGTTTGCTCAGCATACAGTTTGAATAAAAAAAAAGTTTGAATAGGTATGGTGAAAGGATACGACCCTGACACACACTTTAAACCACTCAGTATCCCCTTGTCCTGTCTGAACAACTTCTTGATCTATGTACAGGTTCCTCATGAACACAGTTAAGAGTTCTGGAATTCCTATTCTTCTCAATGTTATCCATAATTTGTTATGAGCCACACAGTTGAATGCCTTTGCATAATCAATAAAACACAGGTAAACATCCTTCTGGTATTTTCTGCTTTCAGCCAGGATCCATCTGACATCAAGAATGATATCCCTGGTTCCAAGTCCTCTTCTGAATTGGGCCTGAATTTCTGACTGTTCCCTGTTGATATACTACTACAGCCACTTTTGAATGATCTTCAGCAAAATTTTGCTTGCTTGTGATATTAATGATATAGTTTGATAATTTCTCCATTTGGTTGGATCATCTTTCTTGGAGATAGGCATAAACATGGATCTCTTCCAGTCAGCTGGCCAGGTAGCTGTCTTCCAAATTTCTTGGCATAGACTAATGAGTACTTCCAGAGTTGCATCCGTTAGTTGAAACATCTAAATTGATATTCCATCAATTCATGGAGCCTTGTTTTTCCCCAGTGTCTTCAGTGCAGCTTGAACTTTTTCCTTCAGAACCATCGGTTCCTGATCATATGCTGCCTCTTGAAATGCTTGAAGGTCTGCTAAGTCTTTTTGGTATAGTGACTGTGTATTCCTTCCATCTTCTTTTGATACTTTCTGCGTCATTTAATATTTTCCCCATAAAATCCTTCACTATTGCAACTTGAGCCTTGAATTTTTTCTTCAGTTCTTTCAGCTTGAGAAACACTGAGCATGTTCTTGCCCTTTGGTTTTCTATCTCTAGCTCTTTGCACATGTCATTATAATACTTTACTTGTCTTCTCGAGCCGCCCTTTGAAATCTTCTATTCAGTTCTTTTACTTCATCATTTCTTCCTTCTGTTTTAGCTGGTTGATGTTCGAGAGCAAGTTTCAGAATCTCCTCTGACATCCATCTTGGTCTTTTCTGTCTTTTCAATGCCCTCTTGCTTTCTTCATGCATGATGTCCTTGATATCATTCCAGAATTCATCTGGTTTTCAGTCATTAGTGTTCAACATGTCAAATCTGTCCTTAAGATGGTCTCTAAATTCAGACAGGATACACTCAAGGTCATATTTTGGCTCTCATAGACTTGCTCTAATTTTCTTCAGTTTCAGCTTGAACTTGCATATGAGCAATTGATGGTCTGTTCCACAGTCGGTCCCTGGGCTTCTTCTGACTGATGTTATTGAGCTTTTCCCATCATCTCTTTCCACAGATGTAGTCGATTTGATTCCTTTGTATTCCATCTGGAAAGGTCCATGTGCATAGTTGCTGTTTATGTTGGTGAAAAAATGTATTTGCAGTGAAGAAGTCATTGGTCTTGCAAAATTCTATCATTCGATCTCTGGCATTGTTTCTATCACTAAGGCCATATTTTCCAACTACCGACCCTTCTTTGTTTCCAACTTTCACATTCCAATTACCAGTAATTTTCAATGCATCCTGATTGCATGTTTGATCAATTTCAGACTTCAGAAGTTGGTAAAAATCTTCAATTTCTTCATCTTTGGCCTTAGTGGTTGGTGCGTAAATTTGAATAATAGTCATATTAACTGGTCTTCCTTGTAGGCGTATGGATATTATCCTATCACTGACAGGGCTGTACTTCAGGATAGATCTTGAAATGTTCTTTTTGACGATGAGTACAACACCATTCCTCTCCAAGATGTCATTCCTGGCATAGTAGACTATATGATTGTCTGATTCAAAATGGCCATTACTAGTCCATTTAAGCTCACTAATGCCTAGGATATTGATGTTTATGTGTTCCATTTCATTTTTGAAGATTTCAAATTTTTTTAAGTTCATACTTCATACATTCCAGGTTCTGATTATTAATGGATATTTGCAGCTGTTTATTCTCATTTTGAGTAGTGCCACATCAGAAAATGAAGGTCTCGAAAGCTTTACTCAATCCACATCTCTAAAGTCAACTCTAATTTGAGGAGGCAGCTCTTCCCCAGTCATCTTTTGAGTGCCTTGCAACCTGGGGGGCTCATCTTCTGGCATTATATCAGACAATGTTCTGTTGCTATTCATAAGGTTTTCCATGGCTAATTCTTTTCAGAAGTAGACTGTTGGGTTCTTTTTCCTAGTCTGTCTTAGTCTGTAAGCTCTGCTGAAACCTGTTCTCTATGGGCAACCTTGCTGGTATCTGAATACCAGTGGTATAGCTTCCACCATCACAGCAACACACAAGCCCCCACAGTATGACAAACTGACAGACACATTGGGGATGTGTATGTTAATACCACATTATCTTGATTACTATTAGCTTGTAATATAGTATAAAAAACCAGTTGCCTTCAAGTGGATTCCAACTCATGGCAACCCCGTGTGTGTGAGAATAGAAGTCTACTCCACAGAGTTTTCAATGGCTGATTTTTGTAAGTAGATTGCCTGACCTTTCTTTCAAGATGCCTCTGAGTGGACTCGAACCTCCAAACTTTTGATTAGCAGCTGAACACATACCCTGCTGGTATATGAATACTGATGGCATAGCTTCCAGCATCACAGCAACTCGCAAGCCTCCACAGTATGATAAAGTGACAGACATGTGGAGGCAGCCTACCTGGGCATATCAAAACAAAAATACTATAAATACATACAATAACTTATTGATGGCTCGGAGACAACAGTCAATATCAAAACATATAAAAATGCAAAGTAAGTTGGGCCCAGGAAGCGAAAAAAATTAACCAGGAAAAAACTTCTGGAGGAAGATAAGGTATTGGAACTATCTGATAAAGAATTCAAAAGACTAATATGCAGAGCTCTTCAAGAGATCAGGCAAAACTCAGACCAAGTAAGGAACACACAGACAAAGCAACAGAATAATTTAGGGAAACAATTCAAGAATAAAATGACAGAATAAAGAGGTTGCTAGAAATCATACAGAGACAGCAATGAGAAATCCAAAATATTAACAACAAAAAAAAAGGCAGAATTATAAAACTCAACAGGTCATAGGAGCAGAATTGAGACAGTGGAAGTCAGAATTGGTGAGATTGAAGATAAATCCCTGGACATAATTTGTTTGAAGAAAAAATCAGGAAAAAAAGGATTAAAAAATGAAGAAAAACTAAGAATTATTTGGGATACTATCAAGAGAAAAATCCCTACAAGTGATAGGAGTACAGGAACTGGGGAGAGGGATAGAAAACCCAGAGAGAGTTGTTCAGGATTTGCTGGCAGAGAGCTCCCCTAATATCATGAAAGATGAGACTCTATCTATCCAAGAAGCTCAACAAACCCCATACAGGATATACCCCAGAAGAAAATCACTGGGACATATCATAATCAAACTTGCCAAAACCAAAGACAAAGAATCTTGAGAGTTGCTAGGGATACAAGAAAAGTCACCTACAATGGAGAACCAAAAAGACTAAGTTCTGACTACTTAACAGAAACATATAGGCAAAAAGCCAATGGGATGACATATATAAAGCCTTGAAGGAAAAAAAAGTGTCAGCCAAGAATTACATATCCTGCAAAATTGTCCCTCAAATACAATGGTGAAATTAGGTCATTTCCAGATAAATATAAATTAAGGGAATTGTAAGAACCAAGCCAAAATTACAAGAATTGTTAAAGGGAGTCCTCTGGTTAGAGAATCAGAAACATCAGAAAACAATTCAAAACTATAATACAGTACAGATCAAGCAGTTATCAACCCAGATATGAAACTCACAAAAATAAATCAAAGCCAAAAGATTAAAAATAGGAATCCAATATGTAAATGATGATAATGTCAAAACAAACAGAGGGAATAAACAGTGTTATCATGAAACTTCCATATGGAGAGGTAGTTAAGGTGATATCAAGAAGTAAAAGACTCATTTAAACTTATAAATATAAAGGTAAATTTCAAAGTAACCACAAAGTAAGCTAACAAACCTATCCATCAAAATAAAAAGGAAGAAAAACATAAAGACTCAGCCAACACAAAATCAACAATAATGAAAGAGAGGAAAAGAACATACATAAACAAAAAGAACTGACTACAGGAAATTAAGCAGAATAAAGAAACTGTCAACACCACAAAAAAAAAAAATCAAAGCAACAGCAGTAAACTCAGACCTCTCAATAATTACAGTGAATGTAAATGGCCTGAACGCACCAATAAAAAGACAGAGAGTGGCAAAATGAATTTTTTAAAAATGATCTGTTTATATGCTCTCTAGAATAATACACACCTTAAACCCCAAAACATAAACAATCTAAAACTCAATGGATGGAAAAAATACACGTCTAGGAAACAAAAACCAAGAAAAGAGCAGGAGCAGCAATATTAATCTCAGAAAAAGTAGACTTTAAAGCAAAATCCACCACAAATGATAAAGAAGAACACTGTATAATAATTCAAGGGCCAATACACCAGGAGGACATAACCATAATAAAGATCTACACACCCAATGATGGGGCTCCAAAATACATAAAACGAACTCTAACAGCACTAAAAATAGACACTGACAGTTCCACAATAATAGTAGGAGACTTCAACACACCACTCTCATAAAAGCACAGAGCATCTAGAAAGACACTCAATAAAGACATGCAAGATCTAAACGCCACAATCAACCAACTTGACTTCATAAACATATACAGAACACTCCACCCAATGGCAGCAAAGTACACATTCTTTTCCAACCGACATGGAGCATTCTCCAGAGTAGATCACACTTTAGGTCACAAAGCAAGCCTTAACAGAATCCAAAACACCTAAATATTACAAAGCGTGTCTTCTGACCATAAAGCCATAAAAGTAGAAATCAATAACAGAAAAAGCAAGGGAAAAAAATCAAATACATGGAAACAGAACACTGCCTTGCTTGAAAACTACTTGGTTATAGAAGAAATCAAGGATAGAATAAAGAAATTTGTAGAATCAAATGAGAATGAAAACACATCTTACCAAAACCTTTGGGATACAGCAAAAGCTGTGCTTAGAGGTCAATTTATAGCAATAAACACACACATCAAAAAAGAAGAAAGGGCCAAAATCAAAACATTAACCCTACAACTCTAACCAATAGAAAGAGAGCTGCGAGAGAAGCTCCCAGGCACCAGAAGAAGGGGAATAATAAAGATTAGAGCAGAAATAAATGGAATAGAGAATAGAAAAACAATTGAAAGAGTCAGCAAGACCAAAGTTGATTCTTTGAAAAGATCAACAAAGAAGAAAAACAATTGGCCAAACTGACAAAAGAAAAACATGAAAGGAAGTAAATAACCTGAATAAGAAAAGAGATAGGTGCTATCACAACAGACCCAACTGAAATAAAAAGGATCATAGCAGAACAGTATGAAAAACTGTACTCCAACAAATTTGAAAACCTAGAGGATACGGACAAATTTCTAGAAACACACTGCCTACCTAAACTAACACAAACCAAGGTAGAAAAACTAAACAAACCTATAACAAAAGAAGAGACTGATAAAGCAATTAAAAAAAAAAAAAAACTTACAACAAAAAAGCCCTTGCCCACATGGCTTCACTGGAGAATTCTACCAAACTTTCAGAGAAGAGCTAGCACCAATACTACTAAAGCTATTCCAGAGCATAGAAAAGGAAGGAATACTTCCAAACTCATTCTATGACTAACCCTGATACCAAAGCCAGGCCAAGACACCGTAAAAAAAGTAAACTACAAATCAGTTTTCCTTATTGAACACAGATGCAAAAATTCTGTATGAAATTCTAGACAATGGAATTCAACAGCATAACAACAAAAAAAAGTACATCACGACCAAGTGGGATTCATAAGGATGGTTCAACACTAGAAAATCAACAACATAATCACCACATAAATAAAACAAGAGGAAAGAAGCCCATGATCTTATCAATTGACACAGAAAAGGCATTTGACAAGTCCAACAGCCATTCCTGATAAAAACTCTCAGCAAAATGGGAATAGAAGGGAAACTATTCTACATAATAAAGGTCATTTACACAAAGCAAGCAGCCAAAATCATTCTAAACAGAGAAAAAAGGTTTTTTTTTTTTTTACATAATAAAGGTCATTTACACAAAGCAAGCAGCCAAAATCATTCTAAACAGAGAGACACTGAAAACATTCCCCTTGAGAATGGGAACCAGACAACATGCCCTTTATCATCACTCTTATTCAATATTGTGTTGAATGTCCTAGTTACAGCAAAAAGGCAAGAAAAAATAACAAAGGCTTCCAAACTGGTAAGGAACAGGTAAAATTATCCATATTTGCAGATGATATGATGTTATACACAGAAAACCCCAAAAAATCTACAAGAAAGCTATGGGAACAAATAGAAGATTTCAGCAAAGTAGCAGTGCACAAGATATACATACAAAAATCAGTTGAATTCCTCTATACCAACAAAGGGAACTTCAAAAAGGAACCCTCCAAATCGGTGCCATTTAAAATAGCCCCCAAGAAGATAAAGTACTTAGGAATAAATCTATCCAGGGGTGGCGAGACTATGTCTTACATACTTTGGACATGTTTTTAGGACGGATCAGTCCCTGAAGAAGAAAATCATGGTTGGAAAAGTAAAGGATCAGTGAAGAAGAGCAAGACCCTCAACGAGATGGATTGACACAGTGGCTGCAACAATGGGCTCAAGCATAACAATGATTGTGGGCATGGCGCAGGGCTAGGCAGTGTTTAATTCTGTAGTACATAGTAGGGTCATTATGAGTCGGAGCCAACTCAAGGGCACTTAACAACAACAGGGAAGTAAAAGACCTATACAAAGCAAACTACAGAACACTACCTCAAGAAACCAAAAAGGGAGGCGGAGCCAAGATGGCAGAATAGACGGATGCTTCTGGCTAGCCCTCTGAAAACAAAGACCCGAAAAAACAAGTGAAATGAGTATATTTATCACAAGCTAGGAGCCGTGAACATCTAAACAAGCTTAGAAAATGAACTGAGGGACAGGGGGAGGAAGAGACAGTTCAGAGGCGTAGAGGAGTTACTGGACCTGAATTGCAGGAAGCCCTCAGGCACCATTCCCAGGAGCAGTGGCAGCGGGCTGGTACTAGCTTTCGGCCACAGTTTCCTCAGGGAGAAGCAGCCAGCCACACAGCCTACTCAAACTTCTGTAACCAGAGAAAGGTACTCTCAGCAAAAGCTAAGTACTTGTGTATATTTTATGCCACCCACCCACCCTGCTTCCAAGTCAGCTTCAGAGGCTGATTTCCCTGGGCCTGAGATAGGCCCTGTTGAGTGTCTAGAGCCATCCTCCCAGTCTTGGAGAAGGAATAAATTTGCAATTGGGGGAAAAGATAATTTGCCAGCTCCACTGACTGAAGGAGCTCAGGACAGAAGTGGCTCCTGTCCAGGCATAAACGGTCCATAGACTTCAAGTAACTTTCTACTCTCCATGGACCTGAGTGGGCCTATTTCAGGAGAATAGGGCCTTTTTGGCAGACTCTAACCATTTCAGCTGTGTAGCGGAGAGGTGGGTGTTTGATGTTTGACTTTGCTTTGCCTATTAAACAGGGTCCTCACCTACCCACATCAGGGGCCTAAGGATGCTAGGTCCACTCAGGTCACCCAGCCACCCACTACAGGGTCCAAGGATAACTGGTACCTCCCAGTCCTTACAACCAAAAACATTAGATGCCATGGTCCATCTGCAGAACCCACCCACCAGTATGCTCTAGGGAACAGGGACACACTTTCCTCAGAGACATGGGGGGGGATCCTCAGACCCTTATTTTGTTCACAGTGTGATCCCCTACTGTAGCCAGATACCAGTAACTACATCAATCACCCCTGCCCCTCTAAAACCATAAGACAGAGCCTATACCACACACCTGATGATCAGCTACCTGGACATCTGAGCTGAATTCATACAAGAAAAGTGAATGTACTCCTAGAATGATATACCTGATAACAGCTCTAGCTATCTGGTGACAGGACTTCAGAGCTCCAAAGGTGAAAATAATCAAGCCAGCTCACTCAAGGAACCTTTCTGGGCATATCAAAACAAAACAAACCAAGAAACTACAACACAGTAAGCAAATGTAAAATAAACTAATACAATAACGTAGATGTCTCGGAGACAACAGTCAATATCAAGTCACATAAAGAAACAGACCATGATAGCCTCAACAAGCTCTCAAAACAAAGAATCAAGGGGTCTTCTAGACAAAAGTTCCCTCCTGGAATTACCAGAGGCAGAATACAAAAGACTAACATACAGAATCCTTCAAGACATCTGGAAGGAAATGAGGAAATACACAGAACAAGCCAAGGAACACACAGATAAAGCCATTGAAAAAATTAAAAAGATTATTCAGGAAGAAAAATTGAATAAGCTGGAAAAATCCATATACAGACAGCAATCAGAAATTCAGAAGATTAACAATAAAATTACAGAAGTAGAAAACTCAATAGAAAGTCAGAAGAGCGGAACTGAGCAAGAGAAAGGCAGAATTTCTGAAAGTGAAAATAAAGCACTTGGCACTAATATAGCCAAAGAAAAATCAGGTAAAATAATTTTAAAAAAGGAAGAAACCTTAAGAATCATGTGGGACTCTATTAAGAGAAATAGCCTACGAGCAATTGGAATACCAGAACAGGGAGGGATAAGAGAAAATACAGAGAGAATTGTTCAAGATTTGTTGGCAGAAAACTTCCCTGATGTAATGGAAGATGAGAAGATATCCACCCAAGATGCTCATCAAACTCCACATAAGGTAGATTTTAAAGGAAAGTCACCAAGACATATTAAAATTGAACTTGCCAAAACCAAAGGTAGAGAATTTAAGAATAGCCAGGTATAAATGAAAAGTCACCTACAAAGGAGAGTCAATAAGAATCAGCTCGGACTACTCAGCAGAAACCATGCAGGCCAGAAGGCAATGGGATGACTTACATAGAAATTTCAAGGAAAATAATTGCCAGCCAAGAATCTTATATCCAGCAAAACTGTCTCTCAAATATGAAGGTGAAATTAGGACATTTCCAGATAAACAGAATTTTAGGGAATTTGTAAAAACCAAACCAAAACTAAGGGCCATACAAAAGGGAGTTCTTTGGTTAGAAAATCAACAAAATCAGGTATCACCCCAAGACTAGAACACTGGGCAGAGCAATCAGAAGTCAATCCAGACAGGGAAAGCACAAAAATAAATGAAGATAAAAAACTCTCAAAACAGGGAAACAGCGATGTTATCATATAAAAGAAGAAAACATTAAAACAATAAAGAGGGACTAACAAATGCAGTCATAGATCTTCCATATGGGGAGGAAGGTAAGGCAATACAAAGAAATAAAAGTTAGGTTTAAATTTAGGAAAAAATGGGGTAAATAATAAGGTAACCACAAAGGAGACAAACTAACATATGCATCAAAATAAAATACAAGAAAAAAATAGAGACTCAGCAGAAACAAAATCAACAATCAATATGAGGAAAGGACAATATGAAAAAGATAAGGTACTCAGCACATAAAATTAAGTGGGTAAGAGAAAATGCCAAAAACACACACAAAAAAAGACATCGAGAGAGGGGGCCAAGATGGCTGACTAGGTAGATGCTACCTCGGATCCCTCTTGCGACAAAGACTCAGAAAAACAAGTGAATCGATCACATACATGACAATTTACGAACCCTGAACAACAAACACAGATTTAAAGAGTTGGCCTGAGTGACAGAGACGGAGAACGAACAACAACGGGGAAGCAGCGACTGTTTTCGGAGCCTGGAGCCAGCATCCCAGTCATAAACCCTTGGCGCTGGGCTTTGGACTGGGTGCAGTGGAGCTGAACACGACATCTGTGACGGCGCAAACACGGGGCACAGCCCTACTCCCCTGAACTAACCCTGGGAGGGGGCCCAGCCGGTCCACGCGGGTGGCGCGGCAACGTGGCTGGCCGGATGAGAAGTCCCCGGGAGGCAGCGACTGATTTTGGAGCCGGGAGTGAAGCGACCCAGCAGGGGAACCTTGACGCTGGCTTTTGGACTGGCAGTGGAGGATCTGACCGTGGCTTCAGCGGGCCAGAACCTCGGGGATAATCTCCACACAGCCAGCACACATAGGCGACATGCCCCTCGGGAATCTCAGATAAAATAGTCATCCCAAGCAAGATAAGCAACTTTGGCTATATTCCTGGGTGCTACTCTCTGCTGTTTTTCTGAACCCTCCCCTCCCCTTCCCAGGCGGCTTCATTAACATTGGAAT
Source organism: Elephas maximus indicus (assembly GCF_024166365.1). Taxonomy (NCBI): domain Eukaryota; kingdom Metazoa; phylum Chordata; class Mammalia; order Proboscidea; family Elephantidae; genus Elephas; species Elephas maximus. Next base: position 77,463,463 of record NC_064846.1, on the reverse strand, counting down.
TTCCTGAGCCAGAGGGAGAACGGCTCTGGCTCCTCGGCTTTGCTTTTCCCTTTTTTTTTTTTTTTTTTTGGTCCTTTCCTAACCCATTCTTCCGGCCTGAGAGAAGCAACCACAAAAAACCCAGGGACCAAAAATCCTTCCCTAATTGGACTAAAAACACAGAACCAGCTCCAGCCAAGCATATATGGTCCAAATCTCGGGCTTTCATCCTCACAGGGAACAAGGTGGCTGTTATAATGCAAAGGCAGTTCTGATAGGGATCTGACTGCATTTTTTTAAGCAGATTTACTAGAAAAACAAGTTTCCCAGGTCTGATATCTCTGCTTATTCAACAGAGCCCTAACTGACCCACAACAGGGAACTGAGGGCTGAAGCTCCCCCCAGACCACCTAGCCTCTTGCCTTGGAGGTCTCAGGAGGGTGACACCTACCAATCAGTAGAGGTACTTGCATTAGGGGCCTAAGGTACAGCTGCAGAGCCCTCCCACCAAGATGCTATAGGAATAGAGACACACCTACCTCACTGACACTTGGGGGAAGCCTGTCAGCATCCTGCCGCCCCTGGAGTGTGAACCCCAGCTGCTAATAGAACCTGGTGCACACAACTATCACCACTATTTCTCAAGGTGGATAGGTGTTAGGGTGCAGCACACACTTGATGACCCAAAATCAGATTCTACTCAAGAATAGTGAATAGACTCAGACATATATATCTGGCAACAGCCCAAGCCAGCTGGTACTAGGTCATAAGTAAGTCAAGGGCTACAACAAACAAGACAGCACAATCTAGTAGCCCATCCACGTATATTGAAAGAAAACAAAACAAGATAAGACTCAGTGAGCAAATATAGAGCAAATCACTACTATATCTTAGTGATGGCTTGGAGACAGCAGTCGATACCAAACCACATAAGGAAGCAGACCATGACAGCTTCTACAACCCCCCAAACAAAAGAATCAAAATCTTTCCCAAATGAAGATACAATCCTGGAATTACCAGATACAGAATATAAAAAACTAATTTACAGAATGCTTCAAGACATCAGGGATGACCTCAGAAATGAAATAAGGCAAACTGCAGAAAAAGCCAAGGAACACACTGATAAAAGAGTTGAAGAACTCAAAAAGATTATTCAAGAACATAGTGGAAAAATTAATAAGTTGCAAGAATCCATAGAGAGACAGCATGCAGAAGTCCAAAACATTAACAGTAAAATTACAGAATTAGACAACGCAATAGGAAGTCAGAGGAGCAGACTCGAGCAATTGGAATGCAGAGTGCGAAAACTGGAGGATCAGGGAATTAACACCAATATAGCTGAAAAAAAATCAGATAAAAGAGTTTCAAAAAATGAAGAAACCCTAAGAATCATGTGGGACTCTATCAAGAAGGATAACATGCGTGTGATTGGAGTCCCAGAACAGGGAGGGAGGACAGAAAACACAGAGAGAATAGTTGAAGATCTGCTGACAGAAAACCTCCCTGACATCATGAAAGACGAAAGGATATCTATCCAAGATGCTCATCGAACCCCATTTAAGATTGATACAAAAAGAAAAACACCAAGACATATTATCATCAAACTTGCCAAAACCAAAGATAAAGAGAAAATTTTAAAAGCAGCCAGGGAGAAAAGAAAGGTCTCCTTCAAGGGAGAATCAATAAGTTCAAACTACTCAGCAGAAACCATGCAGGCAAGAAGGCAACGGGATGACATATACAGAGTACTGAAGGAGAAAAACTGCCAGCCACGGATCATATATCCAGAAAAACTCTCTCTGAAATATGAAGACGAAATTAAGACATTTGCAGATAAACACAAGCTTAGAGAATTTGCAAAAACCAAATCAAAGCTACAAGAAATACTAAAGGAAATTGTTTGGTCAGAAAATCAATAATATCAGATACCAGCACAACACAAGGTCACAGAACAGAACATCCTGATATCAACTCAAATAGGGAAATCACAAAAACAAATTAAGATTAATTAAAAAAAAAAAAAACGCTCAAAACAGGGAATCATTGAAGTCAATATGTAAAAGATCACAATAATCAAAAAGAGGGACTAAATACAGGTGGCATAGAACTGCCGTATGGAGAGGGATACAAGGCGATATAGGACAACACAAGTTAGGTTTTTACTTAGAAAAAGAGGGTTAAGTATTAAGGTAACCACAAAGAGGTATAACAACTCCATAACTCAAAATAAAAGCCAAGAAAAACGTAACGACTCAAAATAAAGTCAAATACTATGAAAATGAGGATCTCAGAATTTACAAAGAAAAATGTCTCAGCACAAAAAAGTAAGTGGAAAAATGAAATTGTCAACAACACACATAAAAAGGCATCAAAATGACAACACTAAACACTTATCTATAATTATGCTGAATGTAAATGGACTAAACGCACCTATAAAGAGACAGAGAGTCTCGGACTGGATAAAGAAACACGATCCGTCTATATGCTGCCTACCAAAGACACACCATAGACTTATAGACACAAACAAACTAAAACTCAACGGATGGAAAAAAGTATATCAAGCAAACAATAAGCAAAAAAGAAGAGGAGTAGCAATATTAATTTCTGACAAAATAGACTTTAAAGTTAAATCCACCACAAAGGATAAAGAAGGACACTACATAATGATTTAAGGAACAATTGATCAGGAAGATATAACCATATTAAATATTTATGCACCCAATGACAGGGCTGCAAGATACATAAATCGAATTTTAACAGAACTGAAAGTGAGATAGACACCTCCACAATTATAGTAGGAGACTTCAACACACCACTTTCGGAGAAGCTCAATAGAGACACGGAAGACCTACTTACAACAATAAACCAACTTGACCTCATTGACTTATACAGAATTCTCCACCCAACTGCTGCAAAGTATACTTTTTTTTTCTAGCGCACATGGAACATTCTCTAGAATAGACCACATATTAGGTCATAAAACAAACCTTTGCAGAACCCAAAACATCGAAATATTACAAAGCATCTTCTCAGACCACAAGGCAATACAAGTAGAAATCAATGACAGAAAAACGAGGGAAAAGAAATCAAATACTTGGAAACTGAACAATACCCTCCTGAAAAAAGACTGGGTTATAGAAGACATTAAGGAGGGAATAAGGAAATTCATAGAATGCAACGAGAATGAAAATACTTCCTATCAAAACCTCTGGGACACAGCAAAAGCAGTGCTCAGAGGCCAATTTATATCGATAAATGCACACATACAAAAAGAAGAAAGAGCCAAAATCAGAGAACTGTCCCGACAACTTGAACAAATAGAAACTGAGCAACAAAACAATCCATCAGGCACCAGAAGAAAACAAATAATAAAAATTAGAGCTGAACTAAATGAATTAGAGAACAGAAAAACAATTGAAAGAATTAACAAAGCCAAAAGTTGGTTCTTTGAAAAAATTAACCAAATTGATAAACCATTGGCGAGACTGACTAAAGAAATACAGGAAAGGAAACAAATAACCCGAATAAGAAACGTGAAGGGCCACATCACAACAGACCCAACTGAAATTAAAAGAATCATATCAGATTATTACGAAAAATTGTACTCTAACAAAATTGAAAACCTAGAAGAAATGGATGAATTCCTGGAAAAACACTACCTACCCAAACTAACACAATCAGAAGTAGAACAACTAAATAGACCCATAACAAAAAAAGAGATTGAAACGATAATCAAAAAACTCCCAACAAAAAAAAGCCTTGGCCAGGATGGCTATACTGCAGAATTCTACCAAACTTTCAGAGAAGAGATAACACCACTACTACTAAAGGTATTTCAAAGCATAGAAAATGACGGAATACTACCCAACTCATTCTATGAAGCCACCATCTCCCTGATACCAAAACCAGGTAAAGACATCACAAAAAAAGAAAATTACAGACCTATATCCCTCATGAACATAGATGCAAAAATCCTCAACAAAATTCTAGCCAATAGAATTCAACAACATATCAAAAAAAATAATTCACCACGACCAAGTGGGATTTATACCAGGTAGCCAAGGCTGGTTTAATATCAGAAAAACCATTAATGTAATCCACCACATAAATAAAACAAAAGACAAAAACCACATGATCTTATCAATTGATGCAGAAAAGGCATTTGACAAAGTCCAACACCCACTTATGATAAAAACTCTCACCAAAATAGGAATTGAAGGAAAATTCCTCAACATGATAAAGGGCATGTATGCAAAGCCAACAGCCAACATCATTCTAAATGGAGAGAGCCTGAAAGCATTTCCCTTGAGAACGGGAACCAGACAAGGATGCCCTTTATCACCGCTCTTATTCAACATTGTGCTAGAAGTCCTAGCCAGAGGAATTAGGCTAGACAAAGAAATAAAGGGCATCCGGAGTGGCAAGGAGGAAGTAAAATTATCTCTATTTGCAGATGACATGATCTTATACGCAGAAAACCCTAAGGAATCCTCCAGAAAAATACTGAAACTAATAGAACAGTTTGGCAGAGTCTCAGGTTATAAGATAAACATACAAAAATCACTTGGATTCCTCTACATCAACAAAAAGAACATCGAAGAGGAAATCACCAAATCAATACCATTCACAGTAGCCCCCAAGAATATAAAATACTTAGGAATAAATCTTACCAAGGATGTAAGACCTATACAAAGAAAGCTACAAAGCTCTACTACAAGAAATTAAAAAGGACCTACTTAAGTGGAAAAACTTACCTTGCTCATGGATAGGAAGACTTAACATAGTAAAAATGTCTATTCTACCAAAAGCCATCTATACATACAATGCACTTCCGATCCAAATTCCAATGTCATTTTTTAAGGTGATAGAGAAACAAATCACCAACTTCATATGGAAGGGAAAGAAGCCTCGGATAAGTAAAGCATTACTGAAAAAAAGAAGAAAGTGGGAGGCCTCACTCTACCTGATTTCAGAACCTATTATACAGCCACAGTAGTCAAAACAGCCTGGTATTGGTACAACAACAGGCACATAGACCAGTGGAACGGAATTGAGAACCCAGATATAAATCCATCCACATATAAGCAGCTGATATTTGACAAAGGCCCAGTGTCAGTAAATTGGGGAAAAGATAGTCTTTTTAGCAAATGGTGCTGGCATAACTGGATATCCATTTGCAAAAAAATGAAACAGGACCCATACCTCACACCATGCACAAAAACTAACTCCAAGTGGATCAAAGACCTAAACATAAAGACTAAAACGATAAAGATCATGGAAGAAAAAATAGGGACAACCTTAGGAGCCCTAATACAAGGCATAAACAGAAAACAAAACACTACCAAAACTGACAAAGAGAAACCAGATAACTGGGAGCTCCTAAAAATCAAACACCTATGCTCATCTAAAGACTTCACCAAAAGAGTAAAAAGACCACCTACAGACTGGGAAAGAATTTTCAGCTATGACATCTCCGACCAGCGCGTGATCTCTAAAGTCTATATGATTCTGTCAAAACTCAACCACAAAAAGACAAACAACCCAATCAAGAAATGGGCAAAGGATATGAACACACACTTCACTAAAGAAGATATTCAGGCAGGTAACAGCTACATGAGAAAACGCTCTCGATCATGAGCCATTAGAGAAATGCAAATTCAAACTACGATGAGATTCCATCTCACTCCAACAACAACAACAACAAAAGGCTGGCATTAATCCAAAAAACACAAAATAATAAATGTTGAGAGGCTGCGGAGAGATTGGAACTCTTATACACTGCTGGTGGGAATGTCAAATGGTACAACCACTTTGGAAATCTATCTGGCGTTATCTTAAACAGTTAGAAATAGAACTACCATACAACCCAGAAATCCCACTCCTCGGAATATACCCTAGAGAAATAAGAGCCTTCACAGAAACAGATATATGCACACCCATGTTTATTGCAGCTCTGTTTACAACAGCAAAAAGCTGGAAGCAACCAAGGTGTCCATCAACGGATGAATGGGTAAATAAATTGTGGTATATTCACACAATGGAATACTACGCATTGATAAAGAACAGTGAGGGATCTGTGAAACATTTCATAACATGGAGGAACCTGGAAGGCATTATGCTGAGCGAAATTAGTCAGAGGCAAAAGGACAAATATTGTATAAGACCACTATCATAAGATCTTGAGAAATAGTATAAACTGAGAAGAACACATACTTTTGTGGTCATGAGGGGGGGAGGGAGGGAGAGTGGGAGAGGTTTTTTTACTGATTAATTAGTAGATAAGAACTGCTTTAGGTGAAGGGAAGGACAATACTCAATACATGGAAGGTCAGCTCAACTGGACTGGACCAAAAGCAAAGAAGTTTCCGGGATAAACTGAATGCTTCAAAGGTCAGCGGAGCAAGGGCAGGGGTTTGGGGACCATGGTTTAAGGGGACTTCTAAGTCAATTGGCAAAATAATTCTATTATGAAAACACTCTGCATCCCACTTTGAAATGTGGCGTCTGGGGTCTTAAACGCTAACAAGTGGCCAACTAACATGCATCAATTGGTCTCAACCCACCTGGAGCAAAGGAGAATGAAGAACACCAAGGTCACACGATAACTAAGAGCCCAAGAGACAGAAAGAGCCACGTGAACCAGATACCTACATCATCCTGAGACCAGAAGAACTAGTTGGTGCCCGGCCACAATTGAAGACTGCCCTGACAGGGAGCACAACAGAGAACCCCTGAGGGAGCAGAAGATCAGTGGGATGCAGACCCCAAATTCTCACAAAAAGACCAGACTTAATGGTCTGACTGAGACTAGAGGAATCCTGTCGGTCATGGTCTCCAAACCTTCTGTTGGCCCAGGACAGGAACCATTCCCGAAGACAACTCATCAGACATGAAACGGACTGGACAGTGGGTAGGAGAGAGATGCTGATGAAGAGTGAGCTACTTATATCAGGTGGACACTTGAGACTGTGTTGGCATCTCCTGTGTGGAGGGGGGATGAGAGGATAGAGAGAGTTGGAAGCTGGCAAAATTGTCACGAAAGGAGAGACTGGAAGGGCTGACTCATTAGGGGGAGAGCAATGGGAGTACGGAGTAAGGTGTATATAAACTTATATGTGACAGTCTGACTTGATTTGTAAACGTTCACTTGAAGCTCAATAAAAGTTAATAAAAAAAAGACATCGAAATGATAGTACTAAATGCATACCTAGTCATAATTATGCTGAATGTACCTGGACTAAATGCACCAATAAAGAGACAGAGAGTGGCAGAATGGATTAAAGAACATGATCCGTCTTTATGCTGTGTACCAGAGACACACCTTAGACTTAGAGACAAAAACAAACTAAAACTCAAAGGATGGAAAAAAACATATATCAAGCACACAACAATCAAAAAAGTGCAGGAGTGGCAATATTAATTTCTGACAAAAAAGACTTTAAGGTTAAATCCATCACAAAGGATAAGGAAGAACATTATATAATGATTAAAGGGAGAATATACCAAGAAGATATAACCTTATTAAAGATTTATGCACCCAATGACAGGGCTGCAAGATACATAAAACAAACTCCATCACCAATGAAAAGTGTGATAGACAGCTCCACAATAATAGTAGGAGACTTCAAACACCACTTTTGGTAAAGGACAGGACACCCAGAAAGAAACTTGATAAAGACGCAGAAGATCTAAATGCCACAATCAACCAACCTGACCTCATAGACATATACAGAACACTCCACCCAACAGCAGCCAAGTATACTTTCTTTTCTAGTGCATAGAACATTCTCTAGAGAGACCACATGTTAGGTCATAAAGCAAGCCTTAGCAGAATCCGAAACATTGAAATATTGCAAAGCATCTTCTCTGACCATAAGGCCATAAAAGTGGAAATCAATAACAGAAAAAACAGGGAAAAGAAATCAGACACTTGGAAGCTGAACAATACCCTGCTCAAAAAAGACTGGATTATAGAATACATTTAGGATGGAATAAAGAAATTCATAGAACCCAATGAGAATGAAAACACTTCCTATCAGAACCTTTGGAACACAGTGAAAGCAGTGCTCAGAGGTCAGTTTGTATCAATAAATACACACATACAAAAAGAAGAAATGGCCAAAATCAAAGAAATGTCCCTACAACTTGAACAAATAGAGAGCAGCAAAAGAAACCCTCAGGCACCAGAAGAAAACAAATAATAAAAATTAGAGCAGAATTAAATGAAATAGAAAACAGAAAAAGAATTGAAAGAATTAACAAGACCAAAAGCTGGTTCTTTGAAAAAATCAACAAAATTGATAAACCGCTGTCCAAGTTAACAAAAGAAAAACCGGAGAGGAAGCAAATAACCTGAATAAGAAATGAGATGGGCAATATTACAACAGACCCAACTGAAGTTAAAAGAATCATATCAGATTACTATGAAAAATTGTACTCTAACAAATTTGAAAACTAAAAGAAATGGGTTAATACCTAGAAACATAGTACCTACCTAAACTAACGCAGAGGTAGAACAACTAAATAGACCCATAACAAAAGATATTGAAAAGGTAATCAAAAAACTCCCAACAAAATAAAGCGCTGGCCTGGACAGCTTCACTGCAGAGTTCTACCAAACTTCCAGAGAAGAGTTAACACCACTACTACTAAAGGTATTTCAGAGCCTAGAGAAGGACAGGATACTCTCAAACTCATTCTCTGAAGCCAGCATATCTCTGATACCAAAAACCAGGTAAAGACAACACAAAAAAAAGAAAATTAGACACCTATATCCCTTATGAACTTAGATGCAAAAATCCTCTACGGAATTGTAGCCAATAGAATTAAACAACACATCAAAAAAAATAATAATTCATCCATGACCAAATGGGATCATACCAGGTATGCAGGGATGCTTCAACATTAGAGAAACAATTAATGTAATCCATCATATGAATAAAACAAAAGACAAGAATCCAATGATTTTATCAATTGGTGCAGAAAAGGCATTGGACAAAGTTCAACACCCATTCACGATAAAAACTCTCAGCAAAATAGGAATAGAACGAAAATTCCTCAACATAATAAAGGGCATTTATACAAAGCCAATAGCCAACATCATCCTAAATGGAGAGAGCCTGAAAGCATTCCACTTGAGATTGGGAACCAGACAAGGATACCCTTTATCACCACTCTTATTCAACATTGTGTTGGAGGTCCTAGCCAGAGCAGTTAGGCTAGATAAAGAAATAAAAGGCATCCAGACTGGTAAGGAAGAATTAAAAGTTTCTCTATTGGCAGATGACATGATCTTATACACAGAAAACCTTAAGGAATCCTCAAGAAAATTACTGAAACTGATAGAAGAGTTCAGCAGAGTATCAGGATACAAGATAAACATACAAAAATCAGCTGGATTCCTCTACAGCAACAAAAAGAACATCGAAGAGGAAATAACCAAATCCATACCATTTACAGTAGTCCCCATGAAGACAAAATAATTAGGAATAAATCTTACCAGAGATGTAAAAGACTTATGCAAAGAAAACTACAAAACACTTCTGCAAGAAACCAAAAGAGAACTACACAAGTGCAAGAACATACCTCGCTCATGGATAGGGAGACTTAACAGTATAAAAATTTCTATTCCACCAAAAGTGACCTATAGATTTAATGCAAATTCCGATCCAAATTCCAATGACATTTTTTAATGAGCTGGAGAAACAAATCACCAACTTCATATGGAAGGGATAGAGGCCCTGGATAAGTAAAGCATTACCGAAAAAGAAGAACAAAAGGGGAGGCCTCACTCTACCTGATTTTAGAACCTATTATACCGTCACAGTAGTCAAAACAGCCTGGTACGGGTACAACAACAGATACATGGACCAGTGGAACAGAATTGAGAATCCAGACATAAATCCATCCACATATGAACAGTCGATATTTGACAGAGGCCCCAAAGAAGTTAAATGGGGAAAAGACAGTCTTTTTAACAAATGGTGCTGGCATTACTGGATATCCATCTGCAAGAAATTGAAACAGGACCCATACTTCACACTGTGTACAAAAAAAGAGCTCAAAATGGATCAAACACCTAAATATAAAATCTAAAATGATAAAGACCACGGAAGAAAAAATAGGGACAAAGTTAGGAGCCCTAACACGTGGCATAAACAGTGTACAAAATATTACTAACAATGCAGAAGAAAAACTAGATAACTTCTAGCTCCTATAAATCATACACCTATGCTCATCCAAAGACTTTACCAAAGGAGTAAAAATACTACCTCCAGACTAGGAAAAAGTTTTTAGCTATGACATTTACGATCATTACCTTATCTCTAAAATCTACACGATACTCCAAAACTCAACTACAAAAAGACAAATAACCCAATTAAAAAATGGGCAAAAGATATGAAGAGACACTTCACTAAAGAAGACATTCGGGTAGCTAACAGAGACATGAGGAAATGTTCACGACCGTTAGCCATTAGAGATGCAAATAAAAACTACAGTGAGATTCCATCTCACTCCAACGAGGCTAGCATTAATCCAAAAAACACAAAATAATAAATATTGGAGAGGCTGTGGATGGATTGGAATACTTATATGCTGCTGGTGGGAATTTAAAATGGTACAACCACTTTGAAAAGCGATTTCGCACTTCCTTCAAAAACTGGAAATAGAACTACCATACGATCCAGCAATCCCACTCCTTGGAATATACCCTAGAGAAATAAGAGCCTTCACACAAACAGATATATGCACAGCCATGTTCATTGCAGCACTGTTTACAATAGCAAAAAGATGGAAGCAACGAAGGTGCCCATCAATGGATGAATGGATAAATTACGGTATATTCACACAATGGAATACTACGCATCGATAAAGAACAGTGGGGAATCTGTGAAACATTTCATAACATGGAGGAATCTGGAAGGCATTAAAAAAAAAATTTTTTTTTTTTATGCTGGGTGAAATTAGCCAGTTGCAAAAGGACAGATATTGTATAAGACCGCTATTATAAGAAGTCGAGAAACAGCTTAAACAGAGAAGAAAATATTCCTTGATGGTTACTGGAGAGGGAAGGGAGGGTGGGAGAGGGATACTCACTAATTAGATAGTAGAACTACTTTAGGTGACGGGAAAGACAACAAACAATACAGGCAAGGTCAGCACAACTGGACGAAACGAAAAGCAATTTCCTGAATAAAGTGAATGCTTCGAAGGCCAGCGTACCAGGGGCGGGGGTTTGGGGACCATGGTTTCAGGGGGCATCTAAGTCAATTGGCATAATAAAATCTATTAAGAAAGTATTCTGCATCCCTCTTTGGAGAGTGGTGTCCGGGGTCTTAAACGCTTGCAAGGGTCCATCTAAGATGCATCAATTTGTCTCAACCCACCTGGATCAAAGGAGAATGAAGAACACCAAGGACACAAGGTAATTACGAGCCCAAGAGACAGAAAGGGCCACATAAAACAGAGACTACATCAGCCTGAGACCAGAAGGACTAGATGGTGCCCGCTACAACAGATGACTGCCCTGACAGGGAACAGAGCACAGAACTCCTGAGGGAGCAGGAGAGCAGTGGGACGCAGACTCCAAATTCTCATAAAAAGACCAGACTTAATGGTTTGACTGAGACTAGAAGGACCTCGGTGGGCATGGCCTCTGGGGGCATGGCCCCCAGACCTTCTGTTGGCCCAGGACAGGAACCATTCCCAGAGCGGGTTAGAAGGTGGCAAAATGGACACAAAAAGAGAGAGTGGAAGAAGGGAGTGGGCTTTATCATTGGGGGAGAGAAATTGGGAGCATGTAGCAAGGTGTATATAAGTTTTGTGTGAGAGATTGACTTGATTTGTAAACTTTCGCTTAAAGCACAAGAAAATTAAAAAAAAAAAAAAAAAGAAACCAAAAGAGACCTACATAAGTGGAAAAACATAGCATGCTCATGGATAGGAACACTCAACATTGTGAAAATGTCAATTCTGCACGAGGTGATCTACAGATACAATGTAATCGTGATCCAAATTCCAACAGCTTTTTTTTAATGAGATGGAGAAACAAATCACCAACTTCATATGGAAAGGGAAGAGGCCCCGGATAAGTATAAGCATTACTGAAGAAGAAAAACAAAGTGGGAGGCCTCACACTACCTGATTTATAGGCCTCACACTAACTGTAGTCAAAACAGCCTGGTACCGGTACAACAACAGACACATAGACCAATGGAACAGAATTGAAAACCCAAAAGTAAATCCATCCATCTATGAGCAGCTAATATTTGATAAAGGCTCAAAGTCCATTAAATGGGAAAAGACAGTCTTTTAACAAATGGTGCTGACATAACTGGATATCCATCTGCAAAAAAAATGAAACAGGATCCCATGTACAAAAAGTAACTCAAAATGGATCAAAGGCCTAAATATAAAATCTAAAACTATAAAGATCTTGGGAGAAAAATAGGACAACACTAGGGGCCCTAAGTAGTATACATAAGTGGCATAAATAGTATACAAATCATAATTAACAGTGCACAAACACCAGAAGATAAACTTGATAACTGGGAGCTCCTAAAAATCAAACACTGTGCTCAGTAAAAGATTTCATCAAAAGAGTAAAAAGAGAACCTACAGCCTGGGAAAAAATTTGTCTATGACATATCTGGTAAGGGTGTAATCTCTAAAATCCAGAAGATACTGCAACACCTCAACAACGAAAAGACTAATAATCACCCAATTAAAAAATGGACTGAGGATATGAACACACATATCACTAAAGAAGACATTCAGGCAGCTAACAGACACATTAGGAAATACTTGGAATCATTAGTCATTAGACAAATACAAATCAAAACTATTTGAGATACCATTTTACTGCATCAATACTGGCACTAATTAAATAAAATAAATTTCAGAGAAGCTGAGGGGGAGATTGGAACTCTTCTGCACTGCTGGTGGGAATGTGAAATGGTACAACCACTTTTGAAAACGATATGACACTTTCTTAAAAGCTAGAAATAGAAATACCATTTAAAAAAATCCTGGAATTCCACTCCTAGGAATATACCCTAAAGAAATAAGAGTGGTCACACAAGTAGACACATGTTCACTGCAGCACTATTCAGGATAGCAAAACGATGGAAACAACTTAAATGCTCATCAGCAGATGAATGGATAAATTATGGGACATACACACAATGTTATACTTTGCAGTGAGAAAAAACAATGATGAATCCGTGAAACATTTCACAGTATGGATGGATCTTGAGGGCATTATGCTGAGTGAAATAAGTCAGTCACAAAAGTACACATATTGTATGAGACCACTCTTATAAGAACTCAAGAAAAGGTTTACACACAGAAAAAAGGCGTTTTTTGATGATTATGTGGGTGTGGAGGGAGGGGAAGGGGAAATCACTAACTAGATAGTAGACAAGTGTCAATTTCAGTGAAGGGAAGGACGACACACAATATAGGGGATGTCCTCACAACTGGACCAAAGCAAAAGCATGGAAGTTTCCTAGACACGTCCAAACACTTTGAGGGACTAAGTAGCTGGGTCTGGAGCCTGAGGACCATAATCTCAGGGAACATCTAGGTTCATTGGCATACCATAGTTTATAAAGAGAATGTTCTACATCCCACTTTGCTGAGTAGCATCCGGGGTCTTAAAAGCCTGAGTGGCCATGTAAGACACATCTATTGGTCCCACAGCATTCGAAGCAAAGGAGAATGCAGGAAACAAAAGACACAAGGAAAACCCTAGCCCAAAGAACTAAAGGACTACATGAACCAGAGACTTCATCAGCCTGAGACCAGAAGAACTAGATGGTGTCCAGCTATCACTAATGACTGTCCTGACAGGGATCACAAGAGAGAGTCCCAGACAGAACAGGAGAAAAATGTAGAACAGAATTCAAATTTGCTTAAAAAGACTAGCCTTACTGATCTAACAGAGACTGGAGGAACCCCCAAGACTGTGGCCCCTGGACGTTCTGCTAGCCCAGAACTGATACCATTGCCAAAGCTCACTTTTGAGGCAAAGATTAGACAAGTCCATAAAACAAAAAATAACACAAATGAGGAATGTGCTTCTTAGGTTAATCAAATATAGTAGACTAAATAGGCAGCTCTTGTCCAAAAGCAGGACGAGAAGGCAGGAACAGACAAGAAGTGGAAGAATGGACACAGGGATCCTGGGGTGGAAAGGGGGAGTATGCTGTCATATTGTAAGGCTTGCAACCAATGTTAGAAACAAAATGTGTATAAATTTTTGGATGAGAAATAACTTGAGCTGTAAACGTCCACCTGAAGCACACGAAAAAAGAAAAAAGGTTAAATAACTTGCCAGAGTTATGTACCTGAACTCATAAAAATACTCACTGCAAATTGTATGTTTTTCTACTACACATGATTAGTTTGTGAGAAAATGAATGTGATATAAGTTAGCATATAACTAATCATCGTTTTTGTTAAAAAAATCTAAAAGTGCTATAGATGGAAAAGATGAAGGAGATCCCGTGAAGTGTAGACTTTCTAAAAGTGGTGGAGCTTGATTTGAATTTTGATGAATAGACTGAGAAAATAGGAGAAAGCATTCATGAAATACGAGTTAATGTTTTCATACAGCTACAGATTTGCTCAATGCGATGCGTCCTTTGATTTCTTGATTGCTACTTCTGTGGGTGTTGATTGGTGGATCCAAGTAAGACGAAATCTTTGACAACTTCAATCTTTTCTCCGTTTATCATGATGCTGCTTATTGGTCCAGTTGTGAGGATTTTTGTTTTCTTTATGTTGAGGTGTAATCCATACCAAAGGCTGTGGTCTTTGATCTTCATTAGTAAGTGCTTCAAGTCCTCTTCACTTTCAACAAGCAAGGTTGTGTCATCAGCATAACACAAGTTGTTAATGAGTCTTCTTCCAACTCTGGTGTCCTGTTCTTCTTCATGTAATGCAGCTTCTCAGATTATTTGGTCAGCATACAGACTGAATAAGTATGGTGAAAGGATCCAACTCTGATGCACACCTTTCCTGACTTTAAACCATGCAGTATCCCTTGTTTTGTATGAATGACTGCCTCTTGGTCTATGTACAGGTACCTCATGAGCGCAATTAAGTGTTCTGGAATTCCCGTTCTTCTCAATGTTGTCCATAATTTTTTATGATCCCCACAGCCAAATGCCTTTGCATAGTCAATAAAACACAGGTAAACACCTTTCTGATGTTCTCTGCTTTCAGCCAAGATCCATCTGACATCAGCAATGATATCCCTTGTTCCATGCCCTCTTCTGAATCCAGCTTGAATTTCTGGCAGTTCCCTGTCAATGTACTGCTGCGGCCACTTTTGAACAATCTTCAGCAAAATTTTACTTGCATGTGATATTAATGATATTGTTTGGTAATTTTCACATTCAGATGGACCAAATTTCTTTGGAATAGTTTCCAACTGATGCTGAAATATTTCCTTACTAAAAAACCAAACCCAGTGCCATCAAGTCGACCCCGACTCATAGCGACCCTTTAGGACAGAGTAGAACTGCCCCATAGAGTTTCCGAGGAGCACCTGGAGGATTCAAACTGCCAACCCTTTGGTTAGCAGCCGTAGCACTTAACCACTACGCCACCAGGGTTTCCGAAATATTTCCTCAGCCTCCTCAAAACAGAAGTGAAATATGCTATGCATAGGCTTAATAGTCCTCAAATTTTATGGTGGCAAAAATGTAATAGGGTCTCAGAAGAAATGCTTACTTTCTAACTAATCGAAAGTAAAGTGGTCACCTCTAATAGTATAATTTTATTTTGGGGGAGGGAGAACTAGAATATCAAAAACATTGATAGTTATAAAATAATATTCTTGACTTCAGAATGAATAATCCATGGATGAAGTTATAATGGTAGAAATAGTTCATTATTTTCACACAAACATATCTCTTCTACATTTGCCTTTCACAATAATAAATTTCAGTACAGCTCTCTGAATTTTTTTCAAATTGATTGGTTTCGGTAGACTTTGAAAATAAAAACATCAAATAACTTTTCTCAGTATCTTGAACACAATAGTACCTAATATATATGACTATGATGGTAATGGTCTTCATTTTAATGCTTTTTTCTCTTAGGAGCATCATCAATAAACTATGTCAAGGTTACTAGTCAAAACTGGCAGAATGGCTACTAATTTATGGAAATAATTACAAATGACATAAGTATGAGATAGAATACTCCTTCATACGAAAATTTCAGAGGCTCTCTATTCATAATAACAAGTCATTTTGTACACGGAACTTTTAAAAGTGGAAGAAGCACACTTCAAAATTGCTTACAACTATTGATCTTTCAAATTTAGCATAGATGTTTTTGAATTATAAGTGTACTCTAATTTCATAAATGTGTTTTCTAAGCCACTGATTATATTCTTAAGTTTCTGAAAGGACCCAAAACCAAAATAACAGAGGCAGAAAAATGTTTTCCTTTTGAAAAGGGAAAAACTTGTCTGTTTGCCAACTCTGAAGTTGACTTTGGTGATCAGAAATCTGGTGTTAATGAAACCTTTGAAGATAATTCAGTACCAAAAAAAAGTGATTTATTGGATTTTAATATGATGCCAAAATTTATTTATTTTTGTTGGTGTTTCAGAAAAGCTCTGATTATTTTGAAAAATTCTCATAGGTAATAGTTACAAAAATGTGTGTATGAAAAAAATCTGAAAGTAAAAAGCAATATAAACCAAGAAAAAGCCTTATTAAATTGTTTGGCAAGACATTTCTCTTAGCAATTTGGAGATGTCCAAGACAAATAGAACTTAAACAGATTTTTAATGAAAGTTTACCTCATCCCCATCCTAAAAACGCTCAGCTAGAATTTTTATCGGAAAATTCTTAATTTCTAACGCCTCTGCTCAAAAATAAAAAGAATGATGCTGAGCTTGTATTTTGACCTCTGGATTCTTTTTTTCTTTTTATTGTAACTCAAAGTCAAATGGAACATATAAATTTATGTTTTATAAGTGTGTGTGTGTGAAATAACCATCACTATCGAATTGAACAAACATCTCTTGTCAAATTTGTAACTAACTCTCCTTACGTAAACATTTTTTAAGTGGAAATTTTTTCCACTCTGCTTAGGTAACTCTTACTAATCCTTCGAGTCTTAGCTTAAATGTTAGTTCCTCTGACAGTCCTTGCATGACAACCAATCTATTTTAGGTCCCACCTAATATTCTCTAACACCACCTTATAATCTAACTTCTTGGAATTTATGTAAATCTACGTGTGTTTTCTTGTTTAACATGTCTTCATATTAGATTGTCAGCCTTGTTTTGTTCACCTCTTTGTATCTACAGCCTAATACAGTGACTGTCTCCTAGTTGTCAGTGAATAATATTTTTTGAATGAATAATTGATGAAGATGCTTCATTTGGCTATTTGTCATTATTCCAACTGTTACATCATCTGAATTCCATCTTAGATCATAAAATGGAATTTCCCTTTTTAAATTAGTCCTTTCCTAACTTCTCGATAGCACCACTTTTTTTTTTTTTTTCTAACTTCTTGCCACAAGTGGAAGCAGGATATACCTTGCACAGTTCGCAAGCTACATGATACATTTAGCATTAGCCCGGTTACCCAAACCATTAAAATATTGTAAACGACACGTCAGCTGTCATCTTCCTTGAGACCTAGGTAAGATGACCTCAAACCTCTAAATCTGCACTCTGAAAACAGTCGAAAATGCTTCTCATGATTTCTGCAAATTTTTCATGTGTTTACTTTCCTAGTATCAACTTGAACTCAGAACTCATTTGTGTTTTAATAGACATATTCTACATGTGGAGGGAAATAAAGGAGTGGGATTTATATTACTAAGAGGTAAAATCACATCCCTTAACTCTTTAGCCACCCTAGTAAGCGGAACTTTGCACTGGTCCATTTAAATCCCCACAGGCCCAAGTTTTAAACTATCGGGTGACTCTTTTCTCACTCCCACTCCTCTACTCTCCAATGGACCCCTCTTTATTTTGCATGCAGAACAGTTAAACTATTGCTTTCGTAGCCTTGGTTTCTTTGAATCCATGTCCTCCAGGTTTCAATATCCCTTAGGATGAATTTTAATGCCAATTGTTGAAATAATAAAATTTCACCCTGCAACATTGTCAATTCTAGTTCTCGCTCCTGTGATAGCCTAGTTAGGCTAATATACATGCCTGGAGAAGTGTCTCTTGGAATCTCAAGCCTTAACTATTTCACCACAGAAAATATTTCATTTTATTGATCTTTAGTTTCAAAGGGTCAGTGTTATTCTGAACCCAGCTACTACGTATTCCTCTTTTTTCTCAAACTACCAGTTACCATTTGCTGTAGAGTCAATTCGGACTCATGGCGACCCCTGTGTGTCAGAGTAGAACTGTGCCCTGCAGGGTTTTCAGTGGCTAAGTTTTGGAAGTAGATCATGAGGCTTTTTTTCCAAGGCACCTCTGGGTGGACTCAAACCTCCAACCTTTCCATTAGCAGCTAAGTGCATTACCCATTGCACTATCCAGGGACTGCTCTTCTCCCTTCTCTCCTCTCCAACTGCTCTTAGGAAAATGTTAACTAAATTCGTAGGTTCAAATATTGACTGTATTAAAACATTATCCATTTTATTATGAAGACCTGGAAGTACAGAAATTAGTTTTCTTTCAGAAGCTAGTTATACTCTTTGTGAATTGTCTGCTGGTGACATTTGGATTTTCCTTTCGATAGAAGGAAACAAAACTCATTTGAGTGTGTATGGCTTACTAACTTTTAAAAGACCACAGTCCATTTTTGATTTGAGAATTTTTGTAGCTTTTTTTTCTTCTTTTCATTACTATTCAAAGTTAAGGCATTAGCTTTTTTAATTCAGTAATGACCATCTTCATGCTTGAAAGAATGTAAGGTGGAGGAAAATATAAATGCCAAATTAGTCATATTGGCTGAGCCTTTTAACAGAAATGCAACAATAAATTTATGTTACCATTATGTACTTATAGCAGAAATAAAATTACATTCACTCACTTTAGTATCTCTCTCTCTCTCTGCCTCTCTCTGTCTCTATGTACATAGTAACTTAGACATGGCCCAAATATATTTCATACTGACTTATTGAAACTGCCTGTTTAAATGCCTGCTGGCCAGTCCTGCTTTAATAACACCTTATTTTCAAACATTAAATAAAAGGAGTTGAATATTTGTTTATACTCTTTAGCAGGCAGTAATCATTCTTCAGTCCACAGCAATCATAATAATTTAAATTTATTGTAAAGACAGTACAGGTTTTATTGCTGCCCTGAAGTCAAATACTTGTGCTCGTTATCATTTTCTCTAGCCCATGGAATTGAATAGGTTTGGATAAAGAGATTCTGGTTATGGTTTTTAAATATTTTTAAAGTTAAAATGTTGTTTTCGTTATGTTGGGTGACAGGTATTAAGTGT
This sequence comes from Elephas maximus indicus, assembly GCF_024166365.1. Taxonomy (NCBI): domain Eukaryota; kingdom Metazoa; phylum Chordata; class Mammalia; order Proboscidea; family Elephantidae; genus Elephas; species Elephas maximus. The sequence continues at coordinate 77,444,042 of NC_064846.1, read as the reverse complement.
TTAACAATTTCTAGTCCTACAAAATTATAAAAGCTCACTATGGAATATGTTGACGGTAAGGAAAATACACACACACAAAAAAATACCTATGGGTCAAAACTTTCCTAGTCAGCACCTATGTCCGTTTAAATAATTTTCTTCATTTTATTATTTGTATATACATGCAGGTTGTTGCTGTTAGTTGTCCTTGAGTCAGCTCTGACTCACGGCAAGCTTATGTATAACAGAACAAAATGTTTCCTGGTCCTGTGCCATTTTCATGATCCTTGGTATGTTTGAGTCCATTGTTGCTGCTATTGTGTCAATCTATCTCATTGAGGGTTTCCCTCATTTTGGTTGGTCCTCTTCTTTACCAAACATGATGCCCCTTTCTAGTGATTGGTCTTTTCTGATGACGTGTCCAAAGTAAGCAAGTCGAAGTCTTGCCAACCTTTCTTCTAAGGAATATTCTTGTTGTGTTTCTTCTAAGACTGATTTGTTTGTTCTTCTGGCAGACCATGGTATATTCAGTATTCTTAGCCAACACCACAATTCAAATGCATCAGTTCTTCTCTCTTCCCTTTTCATTTGCCAGCTTCCATACTCACATGCATATGAGGCAATTGAAAAAATCAGGGCTTGGGTCAGGCACACATTAGTTATCAAAATGATATCTTTACTTTTTAAAACTTTAAATAGGTCTTTTGCAGCACAGTTCCCAATGCAATACTAAGTTTGATTTCTTGACTGCTGTTTCCATGGATTGTTGATCCAAGCAGAGTGAAATCATTGACAACTTTGATTTCTTCTCAATTTATCATGATGTTGTTTATCAGTCCAGTGGCCATGAAGTTGTATCTCATTGTAGACTTGACTTTCATTTCCCCGATGACTAATGATGTTGAGCATCTTTTCATGTGCTTATCGGCCATTTGTATATTTTCACTGGAGAAATATCAGTTGAAGTCCTTCGTTCATTTTTTAATTGGGTTATTTGTCTTTTTCTTATTGTGTTGTAGGAGCTCTTTATATGTTCCAGATATTAAACCCTTATATGATAATTGGTTTCCAAATATTTTCTGCTGTTATGTAGGTTGTCTTCTCATTTTCTTGATAATGTCCTTTTATGCACAAATGTATATATTTTTTACTTTGATGAAATTCTATTTATCTATTTTTCTTTAGTTGTTCACACATTTGGTGTCATAGCTAAGAATCCATTGTAGAAAACCAGCTCCTGAAATTTTATCCCTATGTGTTCTTCTAAGAATTTTATGGTTTTAGTTCTTACATTTAGATAGTTTATCCATTTTGAATTAATTTTTGTATATGGTGTGAGGTATCACCCAACTTCATTCTTTTGCATGTGGAGATAAAATTTTCCCACCACCATCTGATAAAGACACTATTATTTTTCCATTGAATGGACTTGGCACCCTTGTCGAAAAACAAATGGGCATAGCTGTATGAGTTTGTACCTGGACTCTCAATTCTATCCCATTGGCCTGTACTGGTACCACACTGTTTTGATTAATGTAGCTTTGAAATACATTTTGAAATTAGGTAATGTGAGTCTCCTTATTTTTTTCTTCCTTTCAACATTGTTTGGGCTATTTGGGACCCTTTGAAATTCCACAGGAATTTTTCCGTTTATGTAAAAAAGGCAGCTGGAATTTCTATAGGGATTGCATTGAATATGTAGATCACTTTGGGTAGTATTAACATGTTAACAATGTTAAGTCTTCCACTCCATGGACACAGGATGTCTTTCCATTTATTTAGGTCTTCTTCACTCTCTTTCAGCATGTTTTATAGTTTTTAGGGTATAAGTATTTCCACCTCCTTGATTAAATTTATTTCTAGGTATTTTATTCTTTAAATGCTATTGTAAATTGAATTGTTATCTTAATTTTTTTAGATTATTATCTGTTGGTGTATAGAAACAGACTGATTTTTGTACTGATGTATTCTGTAACTTTGCTGAATTTATTTCTTTGTTCTATTATCTTTCCCTTAGGTAGTGGGGTTTTTTTGGAGGGGGTTTATTATCTTTCCTGTGGATTTTTTTGGATTTTCTATCTATATTATCAGGTCATTTGCAAATAGAGATAGTTTTACTCTCTCCTTTCTGATTTGGATACATTTTGTATCTTTTTCTTGCCTGCTTACTCTGACTAGAACTTCCTGTACAGTGTTGAATATCAGTGATGAATGTGAGCATCCTTGTCTTGTTCCTGATCTTAGGGAAAAAGTTTTAATTCTTTCACCATTGGCTATGAAGCCCACTGTGTTTTTTTCATAAATGCCCTTTATCATGGTAAGGAAGGAATTTTCCTTCTATTCCTAGTTTTCTGGGTGTTCTCATCATAAAAGGATGTTGTATTTTTTCAGATGTCCTTTTGCATCAATTGAGTTGTTCAAGTGCTTCTTTTCCTTCATTCTATTAATGTGATGTATTATACTGATGTTTCTTATGTTGAACCACCCTTTCATTTCTGGGATAAATCCCACTTGATCATTGTGTATAATCTTTTTAATGTGTTTTTGGATTTGGTTTGTTAGAATTTTTTTTGAGGGTTTTTGCATCTATATTCATAGGGCATATTGGTCTGTACTTTTCTTGTGATACCTTTGTCTGATTTTGGTATCAAAGTAATGCTGGTCTCATAGAATATGTTAGGAAGTGTTTGAGAAGGTTTGATGCTAATTTTTCTTTAAATGTTTAGTAGAATTCATCAATGAAGCTGTCTGGTTCTGGCATTTTTTTTTGATTACTGATTCAATCTCTTCACTTGTTTTAGGTCTGTTTAGATTTTCTATTTCTTCTGAAGTCAATTTAGGTAGTTGTCTTAATTACACACTGACACTGTAACAAAAATAGCATAAATTAGTGGCCTTAAAGAATTTACCATCTCACAGGTTTGGATGCTAGAATTCTAAATTCAAGGTCTCAGCAGAGCTATGCTCTGTCCACCCTAGGAGAAGAACATTCCTTTTCTCTTTCAGCTTCTGGAAGTCCTGGGCATTTCTTGGCATTCCTTGGCTTGTAGATGGATCCTCATATGGTGTGCTCCCTTGTGTATGTGTCTCTCCATGTCTGTTTGCCCATTTTTAAGACATCGCTTAGATGGGATTAAGTTGAGGACCCACTTTAATCTGGTATGATCTCATTAACATAGCAAAAGAAAAACTTTATATCCAAACAGGGTCATATTTACAGGTACAAGAATTAGGACTTCAAACACATCTTTTTGGGGCCACAATTCAATCCATAACACTCCAGTCTTTGTCCCTCAAAATTCATGTACTTACCATGTGCAAAATATATTCTCCCTATCCCAGCATCTCCAAAAGGCTTAACCCGTTCCAGCATCCCCTCTAAGACCAAATTTCATCTTCTAAATCATCTAAATCAGGTCTGGGTGAATCTCTGAGTATATTCCATCCTGAGATAAAAAATTCCCCTCCATCTCAGGCCCTGTGAATCCTAGAATAGAGGTTATCTGCTTCCAAAGTACAATAGTGGAACAGACATAAGGTAAACATTCCCATTTGAAAAGGAAGAAATTGGAGGGAATGAAGAAGTCATTCATACAAAGCAATTCCAAAACATAGCAGGGAAAATCTAATTCTATCTCAAGGCTTGAAAATAATCCTCTATTCTCTGGGACAATCTGGGCATTGGACTGGCCTTCCAGACTCTGGGTGTGGGGACCCTTTACCCAGGGCATCAAACCTGCCTCCTCAGCCCTCTGGGACATTGGTCCCATCCCCTTGACTTTGAGTTGTGGCTCCATTTTTCAGGCACACTGGGATGGCAGCCCTGTTCTCCCAGATTTCTGCAGTACTATTCTCCTGGTTCATCACAAGCAGTAACCACACCTCCTTGGCCCTGGACAGTCCTGTTCTCTCAGCCTACCTGGACTCTGTCCTAACCCACTGAACTTTGGGTGGTGGCCCTATTCTCCCTTCTCATCAGAATGGCAGCCCCACCCTCCAGAAGCAAGGAGGAGGCATCACCCTTTGAAATCTAGGCAGTAGCCTCACCCTTTGAGACCTAGAAAGAAGTGGTCCTTCTCTCCATGCTCTTTCCGACAGTCCAGCTGGTCTCTGAGCAGCTCCTGGGATCATGCTTTCCTTTTCTTAGAAGTCAGCAGATGATTGCAACCAACTAGATCCATTGTCCCTTTTCCTGCCTATAGAGTTCCAGGAAGCGGGCAGCTTTCTTTCATTTTGTTTTGTCTTTCTGCCTTTCAGTCTAAACTGACAGGTTGCTGATTAGATCCATCAGTCACAGGCCTAATCTCTTTAAAAAAGGGTTGTGTAGCCACATCCTTGGTATCCTCTCCAGGAATACTTTCTTAGCTTTTACAGTAGAATTTTCCAAATTCTCAAGTTCTGTTTTCTGTTTGCACAATTCATTTCTCAATCTTTCTCTTTCCTCTTGCATTTTACTATAAGCAGCAAGTAGAAACCACACTGCCTCTTCAAAATTATGATTAGAAATCTCCTTAGTTGAATATCCAAGCTCATCACTTACAAGTTCTACTTTCCACAAAGCACTAAAAAATAATTCAGACAGATTCTTTGCCACTTTATAACAAGGTCACCTTTCCTCCAGTGTCCAGTAACATATTCATCATTCCCTTTTAAACCTTCACCAGAAGCACATTTAACATTAATATTTCTAGTAACATTCTGTGCATGATGATAGCAGGGCTTTGAACCAGTTCCAATAATGTCACTTTCTAAAAGTCCTGCCATAATCCCTCCTCCTAAAAGTTTCATGAGCCTGATGTAGGATTTTGGATTATTGAAAGGGCTGTAGAAAGTGACACACATTCAAAGCAGAGTGGTCGGCTGTCATCTTTGAGCAAGGCAGAGCTGAATATTTCCTACTTTGGTCAAAATTCAACAGGAAAAAATGTGGTTGCTGTGCAGTGCGTACACAGCCCTTATTTACAACACAGTTACTGAACCATTTTGAACCGGTTTGAAGTCCTGGATGATAGAAATTTTCTCTACAGGTTTCCTCACTTTTTTTCTGAGGTCTCATCAGACTCACTTAACGTTCGTAATTATACCATTAATCTCTTCAAAGCATCTAGGGTTTTAATATGGAACACCTCAAAACTCTTCCAGCTTCTACCCATTACCCAATCCAAAGCCTCTTGCACATTTGTAGGCATTTGTTACAGCAGCACCCCACATCTCAGTATCTGTTCTGTCTTATTTACCTAGTGCTGCCATAACAAAAACACCACAAATGGTTAGCTTGAAAGTGCAGGACTTTATTGTCTCACAATTTTGGAAGCTAGGAGCCTGAATTCTGGGTTTCAGCAGGGCTATCCTCTGTCCAGTGTAGGAGATTATTCCTTAATTCTTTTAGCTTTTGTCAGCCCTGGGTGTTTCTTGTCTTTCTTTGGTTTGTAGATGGATCCTCACATGGCATCTTCCTCTGCTTGAGCATCTCTCTGTGTCTGTTTCTCCTTTTTATAAGATGCCATTTGGAAGAGATTAGGAATAGGACCCTCCCTACTCTTGCATGACCTCACTGACATAACAAAAGAAAACTCCTATTTCCAAACAGCATCATATGTACAGGTAAAGGGGTTAGGAGTTCATCATATCTTTTGCGGGGGGGGGGGACACAATTCAATTCATAAGGGTAGTTTATGTGTTCCTAAGAATTTGTTCATTTCATTTAGGTTATTGTAGCTACTTCTTAATTTTCAAGTTTTAAGCATTATCTAATTTGGCTTCACTTTATAGAACATGTGGATTTAGCTCCCTTTCTTGCTCCTATCTTCTATATATATACTATCCTTTTGTCATCTCCATATTTCTAGTATATTTGTATCTCAATTTTTATTAGATTAGAATTCAGGTTTATGTAATTATGGTTATGTAAAGGCTACTCCCAGTTGATCTAATAGTAAACTAATTCTTGCATATTTTCCCACTGGACTTAAGGAACGTCTTCATTTGTTTGCAATTCTATGTATTTTTTTTTATTTTATTGTGCTTTATGTGAACGATTATAGAGCAAATTAGTTTCCCATTCAATAGCTTGTACATAAAGTGTTTTATAACCTTGGTTTCATTCCCCACGATGCATCAGCAGTGTCCCCATTTCTGCCCTGGTTTCCCCATTTTCTTTTACCCTGATTATCTACCCCTTCCTGCCTTCTCATCTTTATAATTGATTGTTCTAAGGAGTATGCTCCTCTTGGGTGTTATTGTTTATCTTATTTGCTTGTCCATTGTTTGGCTGGGAGGTGGTCTCTGGGAATGACTTCATTTCCAGATCAGAAGGTTGTCTTAGGGCCAGAGTTTTGGGGGTTCCTCCAGTTTCTGTCAGACCAGCCAGCCTGATCCTTTTTGTGAGTTTGATTTTTTGTTCTACAATTTTCTCCTGTTCTGTCCAGGACCCTGTTGTGATCCCAGTCAGAGAAGTTGGTAGTGGTAGCCGGGCACCATTTACTTCTTCTGGTCTCCGGGTTGTGTAGACTGTGGTTCCTGCGGTCCATTAGTCCTTTGGACTAATTGCTCCCTTCAGACTTTGGTATCTTTCACTCTCCCTTCCTCTAGATGGGAAGATACTCCCTGTATTTTAGAAGACCACTTGCAAGCATTTAAGCATTGACTTTATATACCATGTTGTGCCAATTGATGTAGATGTCCCCCAAATCTATGGTCCTTTGGCTTCTAGCCTAGGAACTTCATCTGCAAGGTGTTTGGTTATGTCTAGGAGGTTTCCATGACCTTACCTCTTGTGTTTTCTATATGGACCTCACCTACAATCATATATGTAGAAATATCTACAACCAAACCTATATTTGCTGTTGGGTGTGTTCCTCTATATCCTACCATACCTCTTGGCCTGTCTATCCACCTATTTGTCCATTAATAAATTATTGTTTGATATTACTATTGCTTCAGTATTGTCTAAGCTATGGTAGTTATTGTAGTTGCTCTTTATTCTTATGTTCCTCTCCATGTCCTCTCTTGCCTTGGTTATATTGTACTGACTTCCCCCAGTATAATATATTGCCTTGCCCTTTGCCAATATTAACTTGTATTTTCTATTTAACTGGTGATTTTCCATCCTTCCCCCTCCCATCCCCAGTAACTATCAAATAATTATTTTCCTGTCTGTAAAACTTTTGTTTTTACTTTATAGTGCCAAAAAAAAAAAAAATTGCCGTCAAGTTGATTCCGGCTCATAACAACCCTACAAGACAAACTAGAACTGTCCCATAGAGTTTCCAAGGAGCGCCTGGTGGATTTGAACTGCTGATCCTTTTGTTAGCAGCTGTAGCACTTAACCAATATGCCAGCAGGGTTTCCTTACTTTATAGTAATGGTCTCATATTTGTCCTTTTGTGATTGGCTTATTTCACTCATCATAATGTCCTTCAAACTCATCCATGTTGTGAGATGTTTCACGGATTTGTCATTATTCATTGTTGTGTAGTATCCCATCGTGTGTATGTACCACAGTTTGTTAATCCATTTATATATTGATTGGCACTCAGGCTGTTTCCATCTTTTTGCTATTGTGAATAATGCTGTAATGAACATGGGTGAGCATATGACTATTCTTGTCACGGTTCTTATTTCTTTAGGGTATATTCCTAGGAGTGGGATTGCTGGATCATACGGTATTTCTATTTCTAGCTTTTGAGGAAATCCCATACAGTTTTCCAAAGTGGTTATACCATTTTCATTCTCACCAGCAGTGTATAAGAGTTCCAATCTCCCCGCAACCTCACCAACATTTGTTATTTTCTGTTTTTTTTTTTTGATTAGTGGAAGTAATGTTGGGGTGAGATGGCGTCTCATTCAGTTTTGATCTGCATCTCTCAAATGGCTTATGGTAGCAAGCATTTCTTCATGTGTATGTTTGTTAGCCCACCCACCTGAATGTCTTCTTTGGATAAGTGTCTGTGCATAACCTTTAACATTTTTAATTGGATTTTTTATTTTCAAGGTGGTGAATTTTTCTATAAATTTTAGAGATTAGTTCCTTGTCAAATACGTCATAGCCAATTTTTTTTCCCCCAGTCTCTAAGTTCTCTTTCACTCTTTTACAGAAGTCTTTTTTTGGGCACAAGTTTTAATTTTTAGGAGGTCCCATCCATTTCTCTACTTCATCTTGTGCTGTGTGTGCATCTTTAGTTATATTTGGTATTCTATTTATGCTCTGTATTTATGAGTCGGAATCGACTCGACAGCAGTGGGTTTTTTTTTTTTTTTTAGAGTACCTGGCATTGTCCCAATATTTTCCTCCAGGATCTTTGTACTTTTAGGTTTTTTATTTAGTTCTTTGACCCAATATGAGTTAGTTTTTTTGTGTATAGTGTGAGGTATCAGTCCTGTTTCATTTTTTTACGGATGGACTTTCAGTTTTGCCAGTACTATTTATTGAAAAGACTGTCTCTTCTTCATTTAATGGGCTTTGGCCTTTTGTTGAAGATCAGCCAACCATAGGTGGATGGATTCTCATCTGGGTTCTCTATTCTGTTCCCTTGGTCTACGTGTTTATTTGTTGCACCAGTACCAGGCTGTTTTGACTACCATGGCCGTATAGTATGTTCTGAGATCAGGTAATGTGAGGCCTCCTACTTTGTTCTTCTTCTTCAATATTACTTTACTTATCAGTGGCATCTTTCCTTTCCATATAAAGTTGGTGATTAGTTTTTCCATCTCAGTAAAGAATGTTGCTGGAATTTGGATTGAGATTGCATTGTATCTATAGATCATTTTGGATAGTATTGAGATTTTCACAATGGTGAGTCTTCCTATTCATGAGCATGGTATGTTTTTGTATTTATGTAGCTCTCTTTTGGTTTCTTGCAATATGTTTTATAGTTTTCTTTGTATAGGTCTTTTACATCCTTGGTTAGATTTATTCCTAAGCATTTCATCTTTTGGAGGGCTATTGTAAGTGATATTGTTTTTCTGATTTCTTTTTGATGTTCTCTTTGTTGTATAGGGATCCTATTGATTTTTGTAAGTTGATCTTGTTTCCTGCTATTTGCCAAATCCTTATGTTAGTTCCAGTATCTTTCTTGTGAAATCTTTGTAGTTTTATATGCATAGGATCATATCATCTGCAAATATAGTTTTATTTCTTACCTATTTGTATGCACTTTATTTCCTTTTCTTGGCTTCCAGTAAAATGGTGATTAATAGCGGTGATAAAGGGCATCCTTTTTTGGTTCCTATTCTCAAGGGGTATACTTTCAGTCTCTCTCCATTTGCAACGATGTTGGCTGTTGATTTTATATAAATGTCCCTTATTATGTTGAGGAATTTCCCTTCTATTCCTATTTTGCTCAGAGTTTTTAAAAAGGAATGGGTGTTGGACTTTATCAAATGCTTGTTCTGCATTGATTGAGATGATCATGTGATTCTTTTCTTTTGCTTTATTTATGCAGTGGATTGTGGCGATTGATTTTGTAATGATGAACCATCCTTGCATACCTGGTATTAATCCTGCTTGGTCATGATGTGTTATTTTTTTTCATATGCTGTTGAATTCTATTGGTTAGAATTTTGTTGACAATTTTTGTGTCTATGTTCATGAAGGGTCTTGGTCTATAATTTCATTTTTGTGTGTAATCTTTTCCTGGCTATGGTATCAGGATTATGCTGGCTTCGTAGAATGAGTTCAAGAGTATTCCATTCTTCTCTCTGCTCTGAAAAAGTATGAGTAGTACTGGTATGAGCTCTTCTTTGAGTGTTTGGTAGAATTCTCCAGTGAAGCCATGCAGGCCAGGCTTTTTTTTGGCGGGGGGCGGGGAGCAGGGGCAGGTTTTTTTTTTTTTTTTAACCTCCTCAATCTCTTCTTTCGTTATGGGTTTGTGCAGAGTTTCTACCTCTTAGTTTAGGTAGGTAGTGTGTTTCTAGAAATTTGTTCATTTCCTCTAGGTTTTCAAATTTGTTGCAGTACAATTTTTCATAGTCTTCTGTTATGATCCTTTTTATTTCAGTTGGTTCCATTGTAATATAACCCATCTAATTTCTTAATCAGGTTATTTGTTTCCTATCTTGGTTTTCTTTTGTCTATTTGTCCAGCTGTTTGTAGATTTTGTTGATCCTTTCAAAGAATCAACTTCTGGTCTTGTTGATTCTTTCTATTGTTTTTCTGTTTTCTTTTTCATTTATTTCTGCTCTAAACTTTATTATTTACATTCTTCTGGTGACTGTGGGTTTCTTTTGTTGCTCTCTATCTGTTTGAATTGTAGGGTTAATGTTTTGACTTTGGTCTTTTATTTTTGATGTGTGTGCCTATGGCTATAAATTGTCCTCAGACCACTACTTTTGCAGTGTCCCAAAGGTTTTGGTAAAAAGTGTTTTTATTTTCATTTCTTTCTGCGAAATTTTTTATCTCTTCTTAATTTCCTATATTTCCCATTGGTTTTTAAGTAAGGTGTTACTCAGTTTCCATGTTTTTTTTTTCCTTGTTCTTCCTGTTATTGATTTCAATTTTTATAGCATTGTGAAATACTTTGTATTATTTTGAGTTTTGAATTTTATTGAGGTTTGCTTTGTAGCCTAAAATTGGTCTATTTTGTTGAATGATTCATGTGCATTAGAAAAGAAAGTATACTTTGCTGCCGTTGATTGGAATGTTCTGTATATGTCATTGAGGTCAAGTTGGTTGATTGTGGCAACTAGATCTTTTTTGTCTTTGTTGGTTTAGTTGTTCTGTCCTACATTGAAAGTGGTGTGTAGATGTCTCCTACTATTATTGTGGCACTGTCTATTTCTCTTTTCAATGCTGTTAGCATTTGATTTATATATTTTTAGCCCTTTCATTGGGTGCGTATATATTTATTATGATTATGTCCTCTTGATGGATTGACATTTTTATGATGGATTTTGCCTTAAAGTCTATCTTATCAGAGATTAATATTGCCACTCCTGCTCTTTTTTGGCTATTGTTTGCTGTTTTTTTTGGCTATTGTTTGCTTGATATGGAAACTCTGGTGGTGAAGGGATTAAGTGCTACAGCTGCTAACCAAAAGGTCGGCAGTTCGAATCCACCAGGCACTCCTTGGAAACTCTATGAGGCAGTTCTACTCTGACCTATAGGGTCGCTATGAGTCAGAATCAGCTCGACGGCAGTGGGTTTGGGTTTTTTGGGTTTTGCTTGATATATTTTTTCCATCTTTTGATTTTAGTATATTTATGTCTTTGTTTCTAAAGTGTGTCTCTTGTAGACAGCATATTGATGGGTTATGTTTTTTTAATTCATTCTGCTACTCTCAGTCTCTTTACTAGTGCATTTAAGCCATTTACATTCAGTGTGCTTTTAGATAGGTAAGTGTTTACTGCTGTCATTTTGTTTTTATTTTTGTTTTTTGTGGTGTTGAAGACTTCTTTGTTCTGCTTAATTTTCTGCAGTTATTTCTTTTTGTTTGCTAATGTGCTTTTCATTTCTTTCATTGTTATTGATTTTTTGAATACTGAGACTTTGTTTTTCTTCTTTTATATTTTGATGATTAGTTCGTGAAATTTCTTAGTGGTTACCTTGAAATTCACCTTTTTCTTCCTAAGTTTAAAGCAATCTTTTACTTCTTCATATCACCTTTACTTCCTCTCCATATGAAAGTTCTGTAACTACAACATTTATTCTCCCTTTTTGTTTTGATGTTGCCATCAATTACAGATTGATGTCTCTGGAACCCTGTTTTCAGTCTTTTAGCTCTGTTTTATTTCTGAGAATTCCCTGTGTGGGTTGGTATTGGCTAATACTGACCTGTGTCCTAATCTCAGGTTGTTGTCTGATGTTGATGATACTGTATCCAAAGCACTACCTTTAATATTTCTTGTAAGTTTGGTTTGATTTTTACAAATTTTCTTACTTTCTGTTTATCTGGAAATGTATTCTTTTTGCCATCGTATTTGAGAGACAATTTTGCTGGATATATACCTCTCTGTTGGCAGTTCTTTCTTTCAAGGTTATATATACGTTATACCATTGCCTTCTCATCTGCATGATTTCTGCTGAGTCTTATTGATTCCTCTTTTTAGGTGACTTTTTCATTTTTCCTGAGCTGCTCTCAGGATTCTTGCTTTGTCTTTGGTTTTGACAAATTTGATTATATGTTTTGGTGATTTTCTTTTGTGGTCTATCCTGTAAGAGGTTCACTGAGCTTCTTCGATGGCTATCTTTTCATATTTCGTGATAAAAGGGGACTTTCTTCAGCAAATTGTTGACAATTCTGTGTTTTTCCATGCCTCCTCCTGTTCTGGAACTCCAGTCACATGCAAATTTTTCCTCTTGATGGTGTACCACATAATTCTGAGGATTTCTTCATTTTTCTTCACTCTTTTTCCTGATGTTTCTCAAAACAAGTTGGTGTCAAGGAATTTGTCTTCAATTTCACTGTCTGTCTTTCAGTAGTTTAATTCTGCTCCTATATCCTTCTACTAAATTGTCCATTTCTGAGAATTTCTGTTAAACTTCTGGAGTGCTATTTGCTGTTTTTGTATGGTTTCTAGTTGTCTATTTATTTTGTTGTTTTGTTCTTGTGTAGTTTTCCTGAATTCGTTTATTGACTTCTCTGTGTTTTCCTTGGTTTTATCTGTGTTTTCCTTAAATCTATCTTGATCTCTTTGAGAATTCTGTGTTAGTCTTCTGAAATTCTCTTCGGGTAGCTCCACTACCATTCCTTCCTCCAGAAGGTTATCTGGTTCTTTATTTTGATCACTTGCTGGAGCCATCTTGACCTACGACTTTATGTGATTTGATATTGTCTGTTGTCTCTGATGCATCAAGGTGTTATTATATTTATTGACTTATTTTATGCTTGTTTGCTGTGAACTGATTTTTTGTTTTGTTTTTATATATCCAAATAGAGTATCTGTGCTACTCTGACCACTAGTCTGGCTGCACTGGAGCTTTCACCACTTGACTGCTGGTGGGTGGGGCGGTGACTGGGTGTGAGAGATCAATTCTTTGTTCGCTGGTCTTGTGGGCAGCTGAGGATATAGCTAGCATTTCTGGTGAGAAGGCTGTCTGTCCATCTTGTCAGCTAGGTGTGGGTGCAAGGAGCATTATCAATGGTCACTGGGTTGGGTATTGTGTGTGTGCACTGTTGGTTGCTGGATGTTCTGGTCAAGGGTGTCTCTGTCATCATTCCTCAAGTGAGTGGCACAGAACCTTTCACCAATGGTCCCTGGCAGGCTGGGCTGGGCGGTGGTGTTCAGAAGGGGCATAGGTATCAAGTTTTAGTGGGCAGGTGATGTGGGGGGGTATGGTAGGGGAGATGTTGCCAGCCTATGGGTGTTCAGTTGGAAGGTGTGCTCCTTTCCACTGTGGGAAAGGGTATGCTGCCAGTCCTTGGGCCTCTGGCCTCTGTGTTTGGAAGAAGTAGTAGGGGCTGATGTACCATGGCCCTGGCACTGATGGCTAAGTGTGGGAGCACCTGGCTGTCTGTGCTTGCTGGGTAGGCTGGGCCGGGCTGCCTGCTGACGCTTGGGTTGCTCAGGCTAGGGGTCAAGGTAATGCCAAAGTTATACCAGAACTCCTTTCCTGCACTTGGGGAGGAGCAGGGGGGTAAGGAAGGGCTGAGCTGAAGCCGTGTGGAGCCCCCATTCATGTGCTCAGGTCACTTAGGTTGGGAGGTGGGGTGGGGCAAAACTATGCAGAACTCTGCCCACCTGCACTCCTGTCACTCAGGTGGGGGGTGGGTTGGGGCAAAGCCCTGTGGTGCTCCCCGTCTCTGCTCCAGTTGTTCAGGTGGAGGGTGGGGCAGGACTGGCAGCCAAACGAGAGGAAGAGAAAAAAAAGAAAAAGGAAGGACATGTCCCATGGTTCCCAGTGTACTGGACTGCAGGGATGGAGGTTATTGCTGTTGATCACCTTATTTCAATTTGAGTGTGTCTTCTCAGGTTCCCTGTGCCTTGATGGGAATTCATTGAAGTTGCCTCCTGTGCTACTCAGGATCACAACTGTCTTTTTCTTAAGAAGGTCCCACTGTGCCGAGCCAGTTGACTAGGCACCTCTGCTCAGTGTTTTCTTGTTTGCTGTTTTCAGTCAATTTCTTCTTCCTTTTGACATTCAATCTAATTCTTTATTCCTGCATTTGATGTACACAGTTCCAGGATTGACAACTGTATTTGTTTCACTTGGTTTTTCAGGTCTTTGGTGCAGATGGAAGACGTGGTTCATTTAACTAGTTCTCCATCTTGACCACCATACCTCTATGTATTTATTTTTAATTTAACCCCAACCTTTCATTCAATTTTGTAAATATCCTCTTAAGACATCCAGACATTCCAAGTATTCTATCAATTTCTTCTCTTAGAAGAAATCTCTCCCAGGGTCTTCTGATGTTTCCTTATGTGGATTGGTTGCTATCTATGCCCAGTACAGAGCTTTCCTACTGGCATCTCACTTCACTATCATTGGGGAAATTCCCTTTGCCATTATGGTGTGGTCAATCACTTTTCTAGATCCTACGCCTTCCACTCTTTTTTTACTTCATTACTACTGACAGCATGCTCCTGTTGCTTCTTGAGAAAGAACTGCGTTGGATGTGACCTCTGGGGTATCTTGCCTGTCTCAAAATATCTTTGTTATATCCTCATACTTAATTGAGAATTTGATGGGAATAGAAATTTTCATGGGAAATAATTTTTGTTTAGAATTGCTAAGACATTCCTTCACTGTTTTATAGATTTTCATTGTTACTTTTGAGAAGTTTCAAAACATTCTGATCCCTAATCCTTTATATGTCAACTATGTGGCATAGTCTAGAAGTTTGTGACATATTCTTTTTTCTGTAATGATATTCTTTATTTTTCAGAGTATTTTCACCCATTTTGTTGTGCTCTTTCCTTGTAAAGGTCCATGCCTTTCAGATCTGGGAATTTTTGCCATATTATTTACTTATTCCCTCCTTTCCATTTTCTCTATTATCTCTTTTCAGAACTCCTACCTATTCAGATATTTAACCTTGTGGATGGGTCTCTAATATGTAAAAATCTTTTCTGTTTTTTGTCTTTTCAACTTTTCAACTTTTTGAATATTTCCTAGAATATTCCCTCAACTTTATCTTCTAAACTTTCTATTAAGATTGTCATCTTTGCTATTATAGTTTTAATTTCTAATATCTCCTTTTTACTCTTTAATATTTTTTTAGCATACTTGTCTTGTTTTTCTTTATTGCAATATTTTCTCTTATCAACCTAAGTATATTAAGGATAATTGAGTGTGTGTGTGTGGCTTTCTTATCCTACGTATTCTCTTATTTCTGCAAGTTATTTTATGTATTTTTCTTCATTTTTTTGTGTTGGTATCTTCCATATCAGAAGCTGTAAGTCCAGGAATATTTTATTGTTGTCATACATTAGAGTGAGGGAAAAAACTTTTATTGGAATCCTAATTTCTGATCTCCTCATGTTTCTGTGTTATAAAATCAAGTTGGTTTTCAGTTTTTTCACTGCTACTTCAGGATTCAACTCTTATGTGTCTGCACATTATTTAAGATCATCCATTTGTTTTCTAATTTTCCAAATTTTGTTTCTGTCATCCTTTCTATTCTCCCTATGTTTGCAGATTTGTACCCTCAAAAATTCTCTGTGGTATTTTAGTGAGGTTTCAAAAAGGAGCAAAAGTTCAAGCACTTGATCAGTCTGCTATTTTTACTGGAGGTTGTACAATGATTTAGAACATTTTGTTTTCATCAATTACCAACCAAGATGAACAATTGAGTCCCTCATGGAATCTGCTAATAAGAACACAATAATTCAATACTATTTGGTTAAGAGCTCAGGCTGCTAACCAAAAGGTTGGCAGTTTGAATCCACCAGCTACTCCTTGGAAACCCTATGGGAAAGTTCTACTCTGTCTTATAGGGTTGCTACAAGTCAGAATCGACTCAACAGCACACAGCAACAACAACGATTAATAGTTTCCACCACTTGTCTGTCAGTTTGTTGTATTGTAGTGGCTTGCATGTTGCTGTGAAGCTGGAAGCTACGCCACTGGTATTCCAAATACTAGCAAGGTCACTCATGGTGGACAAATTTCAGTGGAGCTTCCAGACTAAAACAGACTAGGACAAAGGACATAGTGATCTACTTACAAAAAAAAAAAAATAGTGAAAGAAAATTTCATGGATAGCAGCATAACATTGTCTGATATAGTACTGGAAGTTGAGCCACTCAGGTGGAAAGGCACTCAAAATATGACCGGGGAAGAACTGCCTTCTCAAAGTAGAGTCAACCTTCATGACATGGATAGAGTAAAGCTTTCAGGACCTTCATTAGCTGATGTGGCATGACTCAAAATGAGAAGAAATAGCTACAACCATCCATTAGTAATCAGAATGTGGAATGTACAAAGTACTAATTAAAGAAAATTGGAAGTTGTCAAAAATGAATGGTAACATTCGAAGATCAATATCCTAGGCATTAGTGAGTTGAAATGGATTGGTATTGGCTGTTTGAAATAGGATAATCATGTAGCCTACTATGCTGCAAAGACAAATTGAGGAGGAACAGCACCACATTTATCCTTTCAAGATCTATCCTGAAGTGCAATGGTGTCAGTGATAGGATAATACCCATGTGCCTACATAAAGGCCAGTTAATATTATTATTGTTCAAATTTATGCACCAACCCTTAATACCCAAAATGAAGAAACTGGAGATTTTTACCAGCTTCTAAAATCTGAAATTTATCAAATATGAAACCAAGATGCATTGATACTTACTGGTGATTGGAATATGAAAGTTAAAAACAAAGAAGAAGGACTAGTAATTAGAAAATATGGCCTTGGTAATAGAAACTATGCTGCAGATAGCATGATAGAATTTTGCAAGACCAATGACTTTTTCATTGCAAATACCTTTTTCAACAACATAAACAGTGACCCCACATATGGACCTCACCTGATAGAATACTCAGGAATCAAAATGCTTATATACGTGAATAGAGATGACAGAGAAGCTCAATATCATCAGTCAGAAAACGAGGCCAGGGGCCGACTGCAGAACAGACTATCAATTGCTCATATGTAGGTTTGAGATGAAGCTGAAGAAAATTAAAACAAATCCACAAGAGCCAAAGTACAACCTTGAGTATACCACACCTGATTTTAGAGGCCATCTCAAGAATAGATTTAATACTAATGACCGAAGACCAGACGAGTTGTGGAATGACATTATGGACAACATGCATGAAGAAATCAAAAGGTCATTCAAAAGACAGGAAAGAAAAAAAAAATTGATGTCAGAAGAGACTCTGGAACTTGCTTTTGAATGTAGAGTAGCTAAAGCAAATGGACGAAATGAAGTAAAAGAGCTGAATAAATGATTTCAAAAGGCGGCTTGAGAAGACAAAGTAAAATATTATAATGAAAAGGGAAGAGCATGCTAGGCATTTCTCAAGCTGAAACAACTAAAGAAAAAATTCAACCCCTGAGTTGCAATATTGAAGGATTCTATGGGAAAATTTTAAAAGACACAGAAAGCATCAAAAGAAGATGGAAGGAATACACAGAGTCACTGTACCAAAAAGAATTGTTCGACCTTCAACCATTTCAAGAAGTAGCATATGTTCAAGAACTGATGGTACTGAAGGAAGAAGTCCAAGCAGCTCTGAAGGCTTTGACAAAAAAGAAGTCTTCAGGAATTGACTGAATACCAATTGAAATGTTTCAACAAATGGATGCAACACTGGTATGCTTACTTATCTGTGGCAAGAAATTTGGAAGACAGCTACCTGGCCAATCGACTGGAGAGATCTATATTTGTGCCTATTCCAAAGAAAGGTGACAACAAAATGAAGAATTATAGAATAATTTCATTCATATTACGTGCAGGTAAAATTTTGCTGAAGATAATTCAAAAATAGTTGCGGTAGTACATTGACAGGGAACTGCCATAAATTCAAGCCTGATTCAGAAGAGAATGTGGAATGAAGGATACCATTGTTGATGTCAGATGGATCTTGGTTGAAAGCAGAGAATACCTGTGTTTTATTGACTATGCAATTACATTCCACTGTGTGGATCACAACAAATTATGAATAATATTACAAAAAATGAGAATTCCAGAATACTTATTTGTGCTCGTGCAGAACTTGTACAGAGACCAAGAGGCAGTTGTTCAAACAGAACATGGGATACTGCGTGGATTAAAATCTGGAAAGGTGTGTGTCAAGGTCGTACACTTTCACCATACTTATTCAATCTGTATGCTGAGTAAATAATCCAAGAAGCTGGACTATATGAAGAAGAACGCAGCATCAGGATTGGAGGAAGATTGTTTAATAACCTGTGATATACAGATGACACAACCTTGCTTGCTGAAAGTGAAGAGAACTTGAAACACTTGCTGATGAAGATCAAAGACTATACCCAGCCTTCAATACGGGTTGCACCTCAACATAAAGAAAACAAAATCCTCACAACTGAACCAATAAGCAACATCACGAAAAACGGAGAAAAGATTGAAGTTGTCAAGGATTTCATTTTACGTGGATCCACAATCAACACCCATGGAAGCAGCAGTCAAGAAGTCAAATGACATATTGCATCAAATAAATCTGCTGCAAAAGACATTTTTAAAGTGTTAAAAAGCAAAGATGTCACCTTCACAGCTAAGATCCGCCTGACACAAGTCATGGTATTTTCAATTGCCTCTTATGCAAAGGAAAGCTGAACAAAGGATAAGGAAGACTGAGGAATTGATGCCTTTCAATTATGGTTTTGGCAAAGAATATTGACTATACCATGGACTGCCAGAAGAATGAACGAACTGTCTCAGAAGAAGTACAGCCAGAATGCTCCTTAGAAGCAAGGATGGGGAGATTTCGTCTCAAGCACTTTGGACATGTTATCAGGAGGGACTTGTCCCTAGAGAAGGACATCATGTTTGGTAGAGGCTCAGGGGGAAAAAGGAAGACCCTGAATGAGAGAGATTGGCACAGTGGCTTCAAAAATGGACTCAAAAAAAAAAAAAAACATAGCAACAATTGTGAAGATGGTGCAGGACTGGGCATTGGATCATTCTGTTGTACATGGGGTCACTATAAGTTGGAACTGACTTGACTGCATCTAACAACAATGAACAGTTTCATGATACAGCAAAGTCTTATATCACAAATCCCCATTAGCTATTCCATTCTTTCCAGAGTACCTTCTCCCAGCATCTATTTTCTACCAATATTAATCAACTTCTGCTTATTTCTTTCTTATGAAATCTCTCTTATTTACTAAATTTTTCATGTATATGTCTAATTATTCTTTTTAGCAGATAAAGTAGCTTCCTTTTTCTTGATACCTAGATGCCAGTCCATCCATACCCAAGGCAGCAATCATGGTATTGGCCAAGACTTCAATCATCTCAAGGCTCAGATAAGGAGGATTTTCTTCTAAACTCCCTCACATGATTGTTGGCAGAATTTATTTCCTAGTGGATTATTCAGCTGAGGGTTTCAGTTTCTCACTGGCTGTTGGGCTGAAGCTACCCTCAGTTCCCTACCATGTAGGTCATTCCACAGAGCAACTTATAGTATGTCAGCATGCTTCATCAGAATGAGAAGTGAGAAAGACAGATGGAGGAAGCAGGATGGAAGTCATATTCATTTATTATCGAATATTGGAAACAAAATCCCATCACTTTTGACATATTTTATTCATTATAAGCAAATCACAAGGTCTAGTGCACACTCAAGACAAGGTTATTATACAAAGTAATGAATACGAATGAATACGAATAAGCAGAGATCAATGAGAGCCATTTTAGAAGCAGTTTACCACAGTCTAGCTCCCAATGATTCATGTCCCTTCCACATGAAAAATACATTCACTCCTCCAAAAGTTCTAAATGTCTCATCCCTTTACAGCATTAGCTCAAAATCCAGAATCACACAATCTAAAGTAGGACCAAATGTGGATGAGGCTTCTAAAAACTGGCATTTCTGAAAATTAAGCAGAATGGTGGTCTATTCTTATTTGGATGTAAAAGGAAACCTTGAGAACTAAGGAAATATGAATATAAATATACAGCATGATCACTACTATCAACATTGAGGTCAATGGTAGAAAGGGTCAGAAAAGAAATCTAAGACCTTAAAGAAGGAATTTGGAAAAGGCCATATAGATTTAAAGTTAGTATCTGGGAAGACCACTGATAGACTCCAGGTAGATATTTCAAAAACTGAAGGAATACCAAATGCACATTGTAGTAGATTTATATTTGGAGATATGGAAAAATCAGTGTGAGGGGACTCTGTCAGCAAGTAGTGTACATTCAGCCATAAAATGGATTTTGAGGATAAGATGTGAGTCAAAAGAAGCAATAGAGGAAGCAAGGTAAGAATCCAGTTCAAGACAAAAGGAATATCTGCCAGAAAGTCAAGACCAAGGCTTAAGAATAGGAATTGGACTGTGATCCAGCTACTAGAACTAAGATTCAAAATGGTGGTTTGGTTTCAGAAAAAAGTAATTGGATCAATGAAATGTGGAAACAAAATCATAGCAGGATCAGCAGCGATTCTAATTATAAGCTATGATCCCAGGGGTTTCTTACCCTACCTTTGTTCTGTGGTCAGTCAAATTATGCTCAGAGCCTTGTGTAGTAGAGCTAAAAAAAAAAAGTATGTACAAATTTGAAAAATTTGAGGATAGAGAGCCAAAGAGCCTAGTGATTCGCCATGTCTCTCTTCTGTGTTCTCAACTATTCTGCTTCTGGTACTAAAATTATTTAGCATACAATCACCCAAGTTCTCTTGTCATTCATTTTGCTCCTTTTTAAGTACCAAACCCGTAGCCACCTAGTCGATTCCGACTCATAGTGACCCTACAGGACAGGGTAGAACTGCTCTATACAGCTTCCACGGAGCACCTGGTGGATTTGAACTGCCGACCTCTTGGTTAGCAGCCATAGTAGCTCTTAACCACTACGCCATGTTATTAAATACAGACTATCATAATCTCACCACTGCCATTCCTCTATTTTGCACCATTTTCTTTACTTCCAAAACAGTTTTGTGTAAATTGAAACTCTAGGTGGACAGGGACTGGTTAAGAAAAGTTATAATATAATTTCTAATTCTGGTGGAATGAAACTTCAGGAAAAAAATCTGCATTTGAACCCTCTAGATAATGATTATATCAAAACCACAGTGTTTTTCAGCATTTACATTAATCAACTCAAAGTTAATCAAATCAAATGTAAAAATAACACTCTATGTAAGTTGCATTAAGAATATTTAACCCTTATCCACTGCTGATGGGAATGCAAAATGGTACAGCCATTGTGGAAAATATTGTGACAGTTCCTCAAAGAACTAAAAATAGAACTACCATATGACCCAGCAATTCCACTTGTAGGTATACACCCAAAAGACTTGAAAGCAGAGACTCAGACAGAGACTTGTACACTAGTGTTCATTGCAGCATTATTTACAACAGCCAAAAGGAGGAAACAATGTAAAAGTCCATCAACAGATGAATGCATAAACAAAATGTGGTACATACATGCAATGGAATACTACTCAGCCAGTAGAAGAAATGAAGTCTTGATACATGCTACAATATGGATGGAGCTTGAAGACATTATGCTGAGTGAAATAAGTCAATCATAAAAGGACAAATATTGTATAAACTCACTTATATAAAAAGGCAAGAATAAGCAAATGTATAGAGACCAAAGTTGATTAGTGGTTACCAGGGGTGGGAGGAAGGGGGGAATATGGGTTAAAAGGTGGTGGATGGGAAAATTACACTGATTAAGGGTAGAGTTGCACAACCAGTTATTGTCATTCCTATCAATAAGTTGTGCACCTGTAAGAAGTTGAAGTGGAAAAAGTTATGAGATAGGTATATTTACAAAAATGGCAAAGAAAAAAAAAGAACAGATGCCGAAGCTGATTATGTACAACCAATAACCACATGAGTTTTGGTTCCTTGGTGTCTCAGTTATCTAGTGCTGTTATAACAGAAATGAAATAACACCAGTGGATGGTTTTAACAAACAAAAATTTATTTCCTCATAATAAAGTAGGCTAAAAGTCCAAATTCAGGGATCAGCTCCAGGGGAAGGCTTTCTCTCTCTATTGGCTCTGGAGGAAGGTCCTCCTCATCAATCATCCCCTGGACTAGCAGCCTCTTGGTGCAGGAACCCCAGATTCAAAGGATGCGATCTGCTCCCAGCCCTGCTTTCTTGGTGGTATGAGGTCCCTCTATCTCTCCACTTGCTTCTCTTTTATATCCCAAAAGAAACCAGCTCAAAACACAGTCCAATCCTGTAAATTGAGTCCTGCCTCATCAACACAACTGCCACCCATCTCCCCACATTAACATCATAGAGACAGAATTTACAACACATAGGAAAATCACATCAGATGACAAAATGGTGGACAATCACACAATACTGAGAATCACAGATCAGCCAAAGTGATACATTTTGGGGGAACACAATTCAATCCATGACACTTGGCTTGGAGATTTAGGGTCATGATTTCATGGGAGATCCCTGTTAATTGGTCTGTTCTATTTCCTATTTTGTTGTGTAGTGCCTGGAGCCTTAAAATCTTGCAAGTGGCCATCCAAGACATGACAATTGGTCTCTATTCACCTGGAGCAACAGAGTTAAGAAGGAGAGTCAGGAACAGGATAAGGAAATGAAATGTGTATCTAATTACCTCCATGAACAAACTGCCTTCTTTGCTGTGAGACCAGAAGAACTTGATGGTGATCGGCTACCATTACTGAACATTTTGATCAAAGATTCCCCAGAAGAATCCTTATCAAAAGGGGGAAAATGCAGAAAAAAATTCAAATTCCCATGGACTCCAGACTTTCTGGAGCCATGGATGTTGGATGAACCCCTGAAACTGTTGCCCTGAGATCATCTTTAAACCTTAAACTAAAAATATCCCCTGAAGTCTTCTTAAAACCAAACAGTAGTTTAGCTTAACTAGTAAAAAATGTCTGCCTTGAGCATTATGCTCTTTTAAGAACTATCTATATGGGATCAAAGTGACAACAACAACTTGAAAGATTAGATAGGAACCTTGGGGGACAGTGAGTTTCTGTTAATGGTGGAGGAACAACTCAGAAAAGGAAGCTGAGGATGGTTGCACAACTTCATGTAATCAATGTCACTGAATTGTACGTGGAGAAAGTGTTGAATTGGTGTATGTTTTGCTGTGTATATTCTCAAAAACAACAAATTACAATTTTTAGAAATAATATTTTTTATATTGTGATGGTTGTAAAATTGACAAGCTAATGATTAAGTCAGTTTTGAGCTGTCTTTAACGTTCCTATCTTTAAATTACACAGGAAACCTTTTATAATTTACTCTCATTCAGGAAAATGCTTTTAAATTAACAGCTTTCAATTTAAATGTTCATTAGAAAAACCAGCAGTTGCCATAACAGCAACCAATAAACATAGTTGTTTGCTACTGTTAAGGCAAATTAAAGGAACAAACTCATCATATTATATATCCCCACTAATGTAAGCCTTCAATTTTGCTGTAACAGATTTGTTGTTGTTAGGTGCTGTCCACTTGGCTCCAGCTCATAGGGATCTTATGAAAAACAGAATTAAACATTTCCTGGTACTGTGCCATCATCAAAACTGTTGCTATGTTTGAGTCCATTGTTGAAGTCACTGTGTCAATCCATCTCATTGAGGGTCTCTGTTGTGTAGGATTTAATCTTAGAAATAAATAAGGAAATGCTCAGGTTTAACGTGCATAAACTCGTTCAGTTTATGGCATGGTAGTGATGGCAAGGCATGCAAATTTGACCTTGGTTTAGAACTGTAGAATCAGAATTAACAATTACAATGTTAGTTCAATGGTTAGAGTCCAAATCTTTAGATTTTAGGCTTTTACCTTTTTTTTTTTAATAATTTTTATTGTGCTTTAAGTGAAAGTTTACAAATCAAGTCAGTCTGTCACACATATGCCTATATACACCTTACTACATACTCCCATCTACTCTCCCCCTAATGAGTCAGCCCGCTCCCTCCCTCCCGTCTCTCTTTCGTGACACTTTTGTTGGTTTCTAACCCTCTCTACCTTCCCATCTCCCCTCCGGACAGGAGATGCCAACACAGTCTCAAGTGTCCACCCGATACAAGTAGGCTTTTGCCTTTAATGAGAGGTCTCGGAGGGAGGTTTAACCATGGCTCAAACTTGGTGGAGGTCTCTCATAACTAGTGTCCAAGGTGGGTGGCAGTGGATAGAATATCAATTCCATTTCTGCCTTCTGTAAGTAAGTGAGAAGAAGTTTTAAAATTTCTATGTGAATTTGTTACCTTGGCTCCACCAGACAAGGGTCGGTGTGATGTCAAACACTAGTATGTTGTCTTTTCTCTAGGGTTAGAGAGTAGCTGAATGACACATCTTTTGTTCAAGGTTAGAAATTAGAGAAATTGTTTAGACATTAACTGTTATGTTTTCTTTTGTCCCAGCATGCTGGGTCAAAGTAAATTTAAAGGTTATTTATGTTCTTACATACTTCACATGCTTCTATGTCTAAAAATTTTCAAAATTTCTAAATAACTAGAAATATTGACTTACAGGTTTCTAATTACTTTTAGTTAATGTTAGAGAGCCTCACAAAGGTAGACATATTTGTATTTCTAATTTCTCATTATGAGTGACTATACATATGTATTTTGAAAGGATAATAGTATCTTATACCTTTTGGGATTTTAGATCATTAGAAAAACATCCAGAACAGCCTTCCTCTTTTCTCCTGACCCTCTAATTTACCAAGCATGATGTCTTTCTCCAGCAATTGGTCTCTCCCTATGACATGTCCAAAGTAAGCTCGACGCAGTCTCTCCATCCTCACTTCTAAGAAGCATTCTGTTTATACTTCCTCCAAGACATATTTGCTCATTTTTCTGGTAGTCCATGGTTTACTCTGTATTCTTAGCCAACACCACAATTTGAATGCATCAGTTCTTCTTCAGTCTTCCTTATTCATTGTCCACCTTCTCCACGCATATGAGGTGATTGAAAACACTGTGACTTGAGTCAGGCACGCCTTAGTCATCAAAGTGACATCTTTGCTTTTTGACACTTTAAAGAGGTTTTTTTGCAGCAGATTTGGCCAATGTAATACATACTTTGATTTCTTGACTGCTTTTTTTTGCTTCCGTGGGCATTGATTGTTGATTCAAGAATGAAATCCTTGACAACATCAATTTTGTCTTCATTTATCATGATGCTATTTATTGATCAATTTGTAAGGATTTTTGTGCTTTTTATGTTCAGGTGTAATACATACTGGAGTCTTTGTAAGTCTCAGTAAGTGCTTCAGGTGTCTTCATTTTGCAAGTAAGGTTTTGTCATCTGCATATTGCAGATTGAGTCTTCCTCCATCCTAATGACCCATTCTTGTTCACATAGCCCATCTTCTCGGATTATTTGTTCAGCATACAGAGTGAATAAGTAAGATGAAAGATTACAACCCTGCTACACACCCTTTCCAATTTTAAACCACACGTTATACCCTTGTTCTTCTGGGAGGACTTCCTCTTGATCCATGTACAGGTTCCACATGAGCACAATTATGTGTCTCAGAATTCTCATTCTTCACAATGTTATCCATAATTTGTTATTATCCACAGAGTTTAATGCCTTTGCATAGGCATTAAAACACAAGTAACATCTTTCTGGTATTCTTTGTTTTCAGCCAAGATCCATCTGACATCAGCAATTATATCCCTCATTCCACATTATTTTCTGAGTTCGGCTTGAACTTCTGGCAGTTGCCTGTTGATGTACTACTACTATTTTTAAATTATCTTCAGCAAAATTTTGCTTACACGTGATATTAATGATATTGTTTGATAATTTTCATGTACTGTTTGATTGATTTTCTGTGGAATGGGCATTTACATGGATCTCTTCCAGTCAGTTCGCCAGGTAGCTGTCTTCCAAGTTTCTTGACATAGATGAGTAAGTGCTTTCAGATTTACGTCTGTTTGTTGAAGCATCTCAACTGGCATTCCATCACTCCCTGGATCCTTGTTTTTAACCAATGATTTCAGCAGGGCTTGTACATCTTCCTTTAGTACCAGTGGTTCTCGATCATACACTACCTCATGAAATAGTTGAATATCGACCAATTCATTTTGGTACAGTGACTCTATATTCTTCCCATCTTCTTCTGATGCTTTATGCATCACTCAACTTTTTGCCCATGTTGTCGTTGTTTTTAGGTGAGTCGGTTCTGACTAAGAGGGACCTTACATACAACAGAAGGAAATACTGCCCTGTCCTGCGCCATCCTCACAATCATTCCTACATTTGAGGCCATTGTTGCAGCCACTGTGTCAATACATTTCATTGGGGGTCTTCATCTTCTTTGTTGACCCTCTACTTTACCGAACATGATGTCCCTTCACCAGGGCTTGGCCCCTCTTGATAACATGTCCAAAGTGTGCGAGACAAAGCCTCACCATTCTTGCTTCTAAGGAGTATTCTGGCTGTACTTCTTCCAAGATGGATTTGTTCATTCTTCTGGAGGTCCATGGTTTATTCAATATTCTTCACCGACACCATAATTAAAATGTGTCAATTCTTCTTTGTCTTCTTCTTTCATTGTCCAGCTTTACCAGGAGTATGAGTGATTGAAAAGACCATAGTTGTGTCAGGGGCACCTTAGTCCTCAAGGTAACATCTCTGCTTTTTAACACTTTGAAGAGGTCTTTTGCAGCAGATTTCCCCAATGCAATACTTCATTTGATTTCTCCTTTCTGCTTCCATGGGGGTTGAAATCCTTGACAACTTCAATATTTTTTCCATTTATGATGTTGTTGCTTATCGGTCCAGTCATGAGGATTTTTGTTTTCTTTATGTTGACTTGTAATCCATGCTGAAGGCTATAGTCTTTGGTATTCATCATTAAGTGTTTCAAGTGCTCTTAACTTTCAGCAAGCAAGGTTGTTTCATCTGCATATTGCAGGTTGTTAATGAGTCTTCCTCCAATCCTGATACTGTGTTCTTCTTCATATAGTCCACCGTCTCAGATTATTCGCTTAGCATACAGGTTGAATAAGTAGGATTAAAGGATACAACCCTGACCCACATCTTAACTGGTTTTAAACCAAGCAGTATCACTTTGTTATGTTTGAATGGCTGCCTCTTTGTCTATGTACTGGTTCTGCACGAGCACAGTTAAGTTTTCTATAATTCCCATTATTCACAATGTTATCCATAATTTTTTATGATCCATACAGTTGAGTGTCGTTGCATAGTCAACAAGACACAAGTATTCTCTGGTATTCATCTGGTATTCTCTGCTTTCAGCCAAGATCCATCTGACATCAGCAATGATATCCCTCATTCCAAGTCCTCTTCTGAATCTGGCTTGAATTTCTGGGCATTCCCTGTTGATGTACTGCTACAACTGTTTTGGAATTATCATCAGCAAAGTTTGACTTGTATATTATCATGGATAGTATTATGTTCTCCAAAAAATGTGTGTATCAAATTGGTTGGGCCATGATTTCTGGTATTGTGTGATTTTCTTGTATGTTTTAAATCCTGCCTCTATGATGTTAATGAGAGAGGATGAGTGGCAGTTGTGTTGATGAGACAGGGCTCAATCTAAAAGATTGGATTGTGTCTTGAGGCAATCTCTTGGCATACAAAAGAGAGAAGCAAGCAGAGAGATGGGGGACCTCATACCACCAAGATAGCAGTGCCGGGAGCAGAGTTGTCCTTTGGACCCAGGGTTCCTGTGTGGAGAAGTGCCTAGTCTGGGGGAAGATTGATGAGAAAGCCAACAGAGAGAGAAAGCCTTTCCCTGGAGCTAAAGCCCTGAATTTGGACTTTTAGCCTACTTTATTGTGAGGAAATAAATTTCTCTTTATTAAAGCCATCCACTTGGTATTTCTGTAGTGCTGCCATAATGGTGACTAACCAGCAAGAAAGCAGTGCTGGGAGCAGAGCACATCCTTTAGACATGGGGTCTCTGCACAGAGAAGTTCCTAGTCTAGGGAAAGATTGATGAGAAGGATGACAGAGAGAGACAGCCTTCCCCCTGAAGCCGACACCCTGAATTTGGACTTTTAGCCTACTTTACTGTGAGGAAATAAATTTCTCTTTGTTAAAGCCATCCACTTGTAGTATTTCCATTATGGCAACACTAGGTGACTAAAACACATGTGATATTAATGATCAATTTCCACATTTTATTGGCTCCCCTTTCTTTGGAATGGGTAGGTATATGGGTCTCTTCCAGTCAGTTGGCCAGGTAGCTCTCTTTCAGATTCCTTGGGATAGATGTTTGAGTACTTCCATCATTGCATCCGTTTGTTGAAACTTCGCAATTGGCACTCTGCAATTCCTAGAGCCTTATTTTTCCCAATGCCAAAGATGAAGAAATTGAAGGTTTTTACTAGCTTCTGCAGTCTGAAATTGATCAAACTTGCAATAAGATGCATTGATAACTACTGGTGATTAAAAAAAAAATTTTTTTTTTTATTAGAATGTGCAAATTGGAAACAAACAAGGATCAGTAGTTGGACAATATGGCCTTGGTGAGAGAAAAGACACTGGAGATCACGTGATATAATTTTGCAAGACCAATGACTTATTCATTGGAAATACTTTTTTTTCAACAACGTAAATGGTGATTATACACTTGAACCTCACCAGAAGGAATCCACAGGAATCAAAATTTCTTACTTCTGT